>NC_038241.2:29119225-29381149 GCF_000004515.6 Glycine max
CCACCCTTTGCCACACAAAATGGCTCATCATGCTCTGTGACCTTAACAGCGCTTGTGCTCACTTTATAAACCACACCATCATTTAATCATCATCTAAACTAAACCACTCTCTCTTCATTCTCTTTCTCTTTTCCTTTCACACAAACTCCTCTTATGATGGGTCTTGATCAAGATGCTAGCAGCAACTCTGGCCTTCAGCTTATTCTAGGGTTAGCTTTGACTGCCACCACCACCACCACTCCATCATCACCACCATCCATTTCCAACAAGCTTGATCATGTTGATCATCACCACCATCTTATAACTCTTAGACCAACAACAAAGTCATCCTATAATTCCTCTGAGGCTGAACCATCATTAACGTTGGGTCTTTCCCGGGAGAGTTACCTCAAAGTCCCCAAAAGCATCATAGGACACAACAACAACAAAGTCTCATCCTGTGATGACCCTCTTGACTTGTCCACACAGACTAATTCACCTCATCACAGTGCTGTTTCCTCCTTCTCCAGTGGCAGGGTCAAGAGGGAGAGGGATCTCAGCTGTGAAGAAGTTGTGGATGCAAAAGAGATTGATCAGAGGGATCTTAGCTGTGAAGGAATAATAAGAGCCACCGAAGAAGAAGAAGACGGCGCCGCCACCAGAAAGAAACTTAGGCTCACCAAAGAACAATCTGCTTTGCTAGAAGAAAGCTTCAAACAACATAGCACCCTCAATCCTGTAATCACAATCTCTCTTTCTTTATTACTATTTTCAAATATGCTAACAAAAACTAACCATTAACGTTTGTCAGATCAAATAAAATAAAATAAATTATTTTCATACATACATGATATATATATATATATATATATATATAACTTTTAGATAAAACTTGTAATAATTTCTTAATTGTTCCAATTAGTAATAGTATCAAAACTTTACCTAAGAAACTATATATCTATGTTTTTTACATAACTTATCTATCGATGTGATGACACTTTCATTGAATATCATGATTAATATTGTTATGTTATATTGGCTTTACAGAAACAGAAGCAAGCTTTGTCGAAGCAGTTAAATCTAAGGCCACGACAAGTTGAGGTGTGGTTCCAGAACAGGAGAGCCAGGTAAATATATTTGGTGTTTATATATATATATATATATATATATATCAAAGTAATTGAATTTTCTGATTAATATTTTTTGTTTGTTTGTTATTTGTGATGCAGAACAAAGCTGAAGCAGACAGAGGTGGACTGCGAGTTCCTAAAGAAATGTTGTGAAACATTAACAGATGAAAACAGACGGTTACAGAAGGAGCTTCAAGAGCTGAAGGCACTGAAACTGGCTCAGCCGTTGTACATGCCTATGCCTGCGGCAACACTCGCCATGTGCCCCTCTTGCGAGAGGCTCGGCGGCAGCGCCGTCAACGGTGCCGGCGGTTCCCCCAAGACATCATTCTCCATGGCCCCTAAGCCTCACTTCTTCAACCCCTTCGCCAATCCTTCTGCAGCATGTTGATTGATATTGTTATTATAATTAGGCTTTTAGTTTTCATTAAAAAAAACAAAAGACAACCAAAGAAGAGTTCCCCCACAACCTTTGTATTTTTTTGGTTGAGGGATACGTCTTATGAACCAGTGAAAAAAGGCTAAAGGTGTAATTAACTAATATACTGTAGAAATTTGTAACCGCTGATTAGAATTACTTTTTACTCTTCCTTTATTAATGTATGTTTATAAATCGTTATAGAAGACATCCATCTATGAAGGAATTAATGACTATTTTTTTTAATAGTCCATTTTTGTAATGGTATATACATGTGTGTGATGTGCGTGCGCGTGAGTGTATGTGAAAGCATTTTTTGATTAGAAGTCCAAATCCGAATTATATGCCTTTGACTAAAATGCTACTAAAATATAATGCCCCGAAGAAAAGAACTTGGTCATATTTGTGAATTAGTAAAAGGCTCATACAATGGTATAACAAAAATGAATTTGGACGCGGTTAATTTAGTTGAGATCTAGAGATCTAGCCGCGCCTATTTGATTCAAATTGATAACTCTAAGGCTAAAAGGTTAATTAAGCTCTATCTCATAAAAATTAATTTATCATTATTTCTTTTCTATTCGTATGTTGACTCTAATAATATAAATATTTTAGCCTTCTTAAATGGAAGCGGAAAATTGAACATTAATCTACTACCCGAAAGGGAAAAACAATTCATTGCAATCATATAAATAGCTCCTATCTAATATTTTTAATGCCTGTGGGGGAGGGGGAAGGTATAGTCAAAAGATATATATATATATATATATATATATATATCAGTTGGAGGCTATCATTGAGTTAGCGAAGGTTCAAGGTGTGGAGAGGGGAAGATAGCTCACGTGTTTTTGTCTGCAAATCAGTTGCTTAAAGAGAAACTGGATGAGAGAGAGAGAGAGAGTGTGTCCAAGGAGGTGTGATTAAGCATGTGTGGAAAGAAAGAAGCGCGTGATTAACTATTAAAAAATACTGGATTTTTATTTTTTATTTTTCTGAAAAGAAGATATTTTCCTAATAAGAAGTAATCAAATTAATTCCATCAGATTCTATTATAAAAGACACTATTAATCTCGACACATCTAAAATTTAATAAGTGAGATTCTAATAATTCATTTTTTTTAATGAAATGGGCTAAAAAGCCCCAAAAAAAGCAATACACACCGTGAGGAATCACACTAGAGTTTACATCAGTCATGCGTTGAAAATAAAGAAAGGGACAATTTCAAAAAGTTTTAAATCATCACTCAGATATAGACCAAAGTTAACCCAACCATCAACCACAATTTATTGAATTGAAGAAGTGAATTTTATTTCTTTTAACAGAGTTTTTTTATACGCACATCAAATTGAAAAAACACGAAATTGAGATAGAGAAATGGAAAAGTATTATATAATATGAGACTATTATGTGTTTATGGAAAATTTGAGTTTTTTAATTTATAATAAAAAATTAAAAATATTTAATATATTAAAAAAATTATATTAATGAAGATTATAATAGTTTCTGATCGACTAATAATTTTTTGTGACAGAGATAGGGTTGATTATGTACCTATATTAACATGATGTCCTCTCGTGAGATGCTTTCCCTTTAAGGGGATTGGTGGGCCACACCCCACGTGATGACCCAATGGGCCGGTCTCTCTCAAATCTCGACATGAGATTTTCTTTCAAGGTCAGCCTTCCATCTTTCTTTTCTCACACTCCTTTTTCATTAAATTGCCCCAAACCTGTGTCAAAGTTGTTGTGATTATTTAATTATTTAATTAAATAAACAATCAAATCTAGTTTTCTATTTTCCTATTATTTTCTAGTTCATGCAAACTCTTTTTTTGTTATTTTTAATTTGGCATTTTATAAACCCCCCTCGCGAATTCTACCTCACAAATCATATCAGGTTTGAGGTTCCCAACTGCTCAAATGAACGGTGACGATCACGCGTCCACTGCTATATACGTTCTACCCACGCTATCATGATTGGAATTGGACACTTGAACATTGCAGAAAAGAGACGGGACAAGACTATATATTTCACAATGATTCTTAAGGAGATATAAGGTTACTCATGAGAAAAGAGACCTAAAGAGTGAAGAGAGAAGACAAGAAAGAAAGATCCTGATTTCAATTTTTCTCACTAAATTTTTTAATAAATCTAATCAATTAACATTTTTTGATAAATAATAATAATAATTCTTAATAGAAATAAAAAAAAACTTCTAGAAGTATTTTTTTTTTTTTGACAAATCTTGGAGTGTATGTACTTTGAAAGTGAAAAGAGAATAAGAATTAAAATAGACAAAAAAATGTGAGTGTGAGATGATCTGTAAAACCAATAAGAGTTAAAAACGTATACAAATTATATTGATTTATTCATCTTTAGTATTCAAATTCCACACATCATTCATAATGGGGTGGACCAATAAATATCATGAGAGAGACTTTCCCGGAAAAGGAGACAAGTTCCTGGAAACTACTAATCAGAGTCCTCCTCCTCATCACTTTCATACGCCATTTTTAACCATCGCCATCGTCATCACATCCCTCCCTTGTACAACAACTCCACGACTATAATAATTTTTATAAATTACGCTGATTACGCGAAGACCAAAATAGTGTGTGAAAGCTATATGTAAAAATATACATTTTTCCAGTTGAGTATTTCCCCTCGTAGTTATAGCTTGTCAAACAAAAATTAAGACTTGAACCAGTCTCAAGTCAATTTGTTCGTTTCATAATCAACCCGACCAAGAAAATTAAATAAAATAAAATCATCTGGTTCACCATGTTATAAATTTATACTTCTTGATGGAAAAATAATTAAACATGTTCCATGATCCAAAATTTGCTGAACCACCTTATTCTTGGACACTTGTGATAATAAATTCTAGCCTTAGTTAATTGATATCATATGTATTTTTTTATGGGAGAAAATTGTGTTCTCCAGCCGTATATGATTACTGTGGGTTACAATTTTTTTTCTAATTATTTAATATAATTACATACTCTATGTTCGAATTCAATACTATTAATTAGATTATAACACTTTCATATCGATTGATTCACACTTAGGGGGAAACCTTGACTAAACCTGGAGTGATAAAGCCGTGACTGAAAAAAAAGAAAAACCTAGCAATTTTATCTCAGTTAAAAAGAAAAAAGGACAAGCGAAAGCGAAACATGTATAGAGCAAACCAAGTCCATCCATATTTTAAAAGTTAAAAAGAGTAATAAAGAGGGATATATCTGGTTCATGCATGCGTGGATGAAGAATCAAAACACCTTTGTGAAAAAAGTCTTGGAAGTTTTAGTTCACCTTATTGTGATGGGATGATTATTTTCTGTTTTGTATAATACGTGTGCGCACACGTAATAGTACTTACCCAGTCTTAGATAAGCCAAAGACATATGTCTTTTGCTGGCTACTTTGTCGGCCTTTAAATGGTACTCATTTCAACCATAATACATGGTTTTATTATTTTGTCATCATTGGTGGAAAGCAATATGGATGTGGTCTAATCATCTAAACTCTATCATCAGTTCCTAATTTAATAAATTTTTTTAAATCACTCAACTCAATCATCAGATTAATTACGAGGCTATAATATTATATTACGTGCTTTGCAAATGCAAGTTCAGCTAATTCTTAAATACAAATTAAATTGCTATCTCGAATGTGGAGTAATTTTCACATTACCTATAACTTATACACATCATCCATTAATTATATCATGAATGTTTTCCTGAATTCGACCATCACAACTAGTAATTTAATTATGTTAAATTGATGATGTAACAAACTCTATCGCATGAGATAGTTACATTATTTTCTCTTGATTTTGTTTTACACATTGCATACATAAAATAAAACTATTTTGCTAGAATTTTTTACACTATTACAAAAATTATTTATTACAACATCCAACAAAGATGGTTGACAAAAACTGTCTTTGAAAATAATGCGGTGACAATTTTATAATTAAGTTCATTAATAATGAATACGATTTTTAAATAACTGTCTTAGAATTATGAATTTAAGGACGATTATTCAAAAAATCATCTTTGAATGGCTTCGCCTTTTCAAATTCACTCTCTCTCTCTCTCTCTCTTATTTTATCGAACAACATGCTGGTCCTTTCTCTCTCTCTCTTATTCTCACTTTTTTTTTTATCTCTCACTCTCTTTGTTGTGAAACATTCATCTTCCCTTCTCTTCTACATTTGCAACAACAACAAATTTAATCTTCTTCTCATCGTTGACCTCGTCCTTGTCGACACCAACAAGCTCCACGGCGAGATGCTTGACCTCCAGTACGCTGTCGCCTTCCTCCCCTGCACCAAGATCAACGCCTCTGCCGATTCCTCCGTCAGCGTTGGCTCTAACCTCTGCATTGTCCCTGCAAGCGCCCTCCAGATCGTCAACAAGTGATGCCATGACCTACTCCAGAGGATCCTCTCCCTCTTTGGTGCCATCATTCCGCCTCTTTTTCGTTACTCCCTGACACCATTCTCCTCATCATTTCCAACCCCATCAACATTCTCACCTATGCGCATGCAAGAAATGAAGGGAAAAAAAACTCAAGTACACAAATTTGGAGAAGAGGTTGGGGAAGGAGAGGGCTTGGGAGGAGTGGCTGTGGGAGGCAAGGTGACACTTGATGGAGTCAGCAATGGCTCTAGATGAGGTTTAATTAGTTTTGATGAGATGTCTAACCTTTTGAAAGTGGACAAGAAAGGCATGTCGATAAAAGTCCTTTGATCTATCAATACTTTTTTCACGTCCCAGTTTGCAATTCCAATTGTGATAACCATTGGATCATCCTACACTAGGTCAACTCGTGCAAAGTCTTCATCTATGAATGTTATTGGAGGAAGTGATTTTTTAATGTGTGGTTCTCCTTAACATGGTTCACATTCTTGATGGCTCGTAAGTGTTTTTTTTATGAGCTGATTTTGAACTCCCTCCACATGCGAATCTGCCAACAATGGTATTGATAACACCATGACTGGTTCCATCTCCTCCTGTCGTTTGATTACTCTACTCTAGTTTGACTTCTCCTTGTTCATGTCCTTCTCTTGATCGTTTTGTCCCTGACCGCCTTTGTTGCCTCCTTGACCCTTCCCTCGACCTCTATAACCACCTCTGTTGTTGTTAGGGTTGTAGATATAGTTATTGAGGGTTTCTTCTTGTATTAATTCTTCAATTCTACCTTTAAGGGCAACATACTCCTTGATGGTGTGACCATAGTTTTTATGGTAACAACATTGCTTTGATTAGTATGCAAAGTTAACTGATCTGGTTGGAGGAGGTAGAGATAAGATTCTCTACATTGAATGCTTCTTCTAGTAAACATACTCGATTGACGTTTAATGGCTTGTAGTGGTTGTATTTCGGTAATCTATTGGCCGATCTTTTGAGAGACTTGTCTTGGAGGGGGTTGAACTTGCCTTTTCCGTTGGAATCACATTTTTTTTGTTCTATATACCCGATTTTTTTTAAAAAAATTCTGATAATTCTTCCATTTAAATGTACCATGTTGCTTGTGCTCTTAACTCGTCTAAGTCTCTAGGCTTCTTTTTATAGAGGTTGTCAGAGTGATCATTGAATGTAGACCAACACCAAGATTAATGTTTCTAATTTTAATTGAGATGGCCACATATCTCTCCATGAATAACTGCATAGATTCATTGTTGGATTGATGTAAATTGACTAGTGCCACAGGTGTTCTATGATGAAGATGACTAGTCACATATTGTGCTCCAAATGTTGTGCCAATGTTGTAAATGAATTGATGGATCTTAGTGGAAGGCGTTTGTACCACCATGTCAATCTTGGTCCTTTTAGAGAAGTGGGGAAAACCTTGCATAACACAACATCATCATTAGAGTATAGATTTGCCTGAGTTGTGAATGCATCAAGGTATTCGTCTGGATTTGATATGTCATCATATCTTTCGATGTTCAACGTTTTCTAGGTTATGGGTAGAGGTATATCCATAATTCCATCCATTAATAGGTGTAGTCTAATTGTGTCATTGTTTAGGGTGAAAGGTTTGAGTTTGGAATGGACTGGTGTTTCTTCTTAGGTATTGTGGGATGAGTATTGAGTGTGATCATGGTTGTGTCTAGTTTCAGCATGAGTAGGTGTTTGATAAGATAGGGAATGTGAGGGTGTTAGTAGTGGTGGTGGATGCTTCTAGAAAGTTGCACTTTCCGCTTGTAACTATTACAGTTTTGCATCATGTTTCTGTCTCAGCGCTTCTAGATTGGCTTCCTTTTTCTTACGTAACTGTTCCATTTGTGCTTGAACTTCTTGCATCATTAAGGTTTATGCCATTGTTGATCTCACAAATGAACTATGATCGCTTCTCCTTGTAGCTACCATCTGATTACTGTGGTCGAGGGAAAAATTTTCCTTGGTCTCACGGTGGACGCCAAATGTTCTTACCAAGTCCATTAGCTGAGTAATCTGATCTTCTCTTTCGTCTAGTATTGATATGATCTTCGCTCTTTTTCTTAAATGTGCGGTAGGGGTACCTGCAAAAGGAACTAAGACAATCAAGTCAGTTAAGTACGAGATGTTTATGTGTATGAGACTGAGTAAAATGTACCTTCTTCTTCTGGTTTGGCTAAATATATACAAAGTGAGATAGAAGGTTATATATCAATAACTGCTCCTTATGATTTCTCTCCTATCTCCTTAGTGGAGATCGTGTGTCTAAGTATAGGATGTTAGTTTTTTCATGATTTTGTAAGTATCCCATGTCTTCAGGAACAAGCATATGCGGTTTGTTATCTGAATATTTAGTTAGGATACTGAGTTGTTATCATGTGAAAAATCTGTTTCTGATGTGGTTCATATTCTGTCCAGGTTCAACTCTAATATTTGAAAAATGTTGTAATCATTATCCCACAATTATCTCCTATATCCCGTTGCACACTTGAGTTTGTTGATAACCAGAGCTCTATATAAAGTGTGTGCAGTTCATATATATTCATAACCGCTGAATGATAAATCATTTATGTACAAGTTGTTTAAAAATTGTGTGTTTCTAAGCTATGTTGAACATGCAATATTATGTTAAATACAGGTATGCATTGGATTTGATCCTTTAAAGTTTATTACATGTTGAGTGAATATTCATACAATATTATTTTGAATTGGTATGATTGTTATACATGTAACTTTTATGATTTAATATTGAGCATATTTGCATTATTAAGTATGTTATGCAAAGATTATTTTTAAGTGATTAATATAATTTTATTAAATTAGAGAGTAGCCACAACATCTTTAATTGAGTAAAACTATATGCTAAATTTTATAATCACATTAGAAATATTAATTGTAATTAATCATATGTAATGTGATGAAATCTACCCACAAAAATTTTGTTGTATTTGTATGATTAATTAGGATAAAATATTAGATTATATTTCTTAATTTACCCACAAAAATTAAGGAAAAGAACATGATTTAATAATTTTATCATAAAGTTGCATAATGAATCTAATTGAGTAGGACTTTAGCCCCCAGACAAGTTTTGTGTCATTAGATTCATATATTAAGACATGATTTGCATTGGCAAAACATGACATTTGTTTAGTCTCAAGTTTTCTTAATGAGCATGTGTGTTTGTTTGCAGCTTCACAATCTATGAATATTTCTTGTGACCTTCCCATATTGAAAGGTGATAATTATAAGGTTTGGAAGGAGATGATTCTCCTTCATTTGGGCTGGATGGATATGGACTATGCTATAAGGAAGGATGAGCCACCGGCTATTATTGAAACTAGCGAGCCTGATGTTGTGACCTTTATGAAAGGTGGGAGAGATCTAATTATCTCTCTGTTATGTTCATAAAAACCAACATATCCGATAGTATCCAGGGTTCAATTGACTATCATGATAAGGTCAGAGATCTGTTAAAAGCTATTGATGAACATTTTACAACCTCTGAGAAGTCGCTTGCTAGCACACTCATTATGCAATTCTCTTCCATTAAGCTTACTGGAATGAAAGGTGTGCGTGAACATATCATGCACTTAAGGGACATAATGGCTCAATTGAAAACCCTGGAAGTTACCATGTCTGAATCCTTCCTGGTACATTTCATTTTGTGCACCCTACCTCAATAATATACACCCTTTAAAATCTCCTATAACACACAGAAGGATAAATGGTCTATTAATGAACTGATGACCATGTGTGTTCAAGAAGACGAGAGATTGGTAGGAAGAGGGTGAGAAGGTAAATTTGACTACTTTTGCTTTTGGAAAGGATATGAAGAAGTCTGTAGGCACCAATAAAGGAAAGATTCCGATTCAACCAACAATTAAAAAAGAGTCAAAGTGTTTCTTCCGTAAAAAGAAAGGACACATAAAGAAGGAATGCCCCAAATTTAAAAGTTCATTTAAGAAGAAAGGTACACCATTTACTTTCGTTTGTTATGAATCCAATATGATTAATGTGAATCATAATACATGGTGGATTGACTCTGGTTCTACAATCCATATTTCTAATACCTTACAGGGTATGGAAAGCCTAAGGAAGCCAGTGGAAAGTGAGCAGTGCATCTACTTAGGGAGTAGGATGAGCTCGCAAGTAGAGGCCATTGGAACGTGCATCTTAGTTTTAAGTAGTGGTTTAAAATTACATTTGGATAAAGTTTTTTATGTTCCTAGTTTTTGTAAAAACTTAATTTCTGTTTCTAAACTTGCACCCTTGGGATTCTATTGTAATTTTATAGACTTTGGTTTTAATTTACTGAATAAATATGAAATTATTGGTTGTGGTCAATTAATTGATGGTCTTTATTTGATTGAATTGAAAAGCGATGCTACTTATAATTCTATGCACGTTTCTGTTGGGTTAAAACGATGTATTGTGAATGAAGAATCCTCTATGTTGTGGCACTAGAGATTAGGACATATCTCTATTGAGAGAATTAAGCGATTAATGAATGAAGGAGTACTTAGTACTTTGGATTTCACTGATTTTGAGACTTGTGTAGATTACAATAAAGGTAAGCAAACTAACAAGTCTAAAAAAGGTGCAAAGAGGAGTTCTAATTGATTAGAAATCATACATACAAACATATGTTGTCCAGACATGGATGCAAATAGTCCAAAATACTTCGTAACCTTTATAGACGATCATTCACGATATATGTATCTCTACTTACTTCATTCTAAGAATGAAGCTTTAGATGCCTTTAAAGTTTTTAAGGCTGAAGTTGAGAAACAATGTGGAAAACAAATTAAGATCTTGAGATCAGATAGAGGTGGGGAGTACTATGGTAGATACACAGAGGATGGACAAGCACCAGGTCCATTTGCGAAATTTCTTCAAGAACATGGGATTGTTGCCCAGTACACTATGCCTGTTCTCCGGATCAGAATGGTGCGACAGAACAAAGAAATTGAACCTTATTAGACATGGTGAGAAGCATGAGGAGTAATGTTAAGCTTCCTCAATTTTTGTGGATTGATACACTTAAGACGACTGCGTATATATTAAACCGAGTTCCAACCAAGATTGTCTCAAAGACACCTTTTAAGTTATTCAAGGGTTGGAAACCGAGTTGGGGACATATACGCATTTGGGGATGACCGTTTGAAGTGAGAGTTTATAACCCACAAGAGAAGAAACTAGAACCTAGGATTATTACTGGGTATTTCATTGGATATGTTGAAAAGTATAAAAGGTATAGGTTCTATTGTCCATCCCACAACACTAGGATTGTGGAATCAAGGAATGCAAAGTTTCTTGAAAATGACTTGATCAGTGGGAGTGATCAATTTCAGAACATTTCTTCTGAAAGGAATCACTATGAAGCTGAACCTTCTGGGACAGGTAATAGATTGGTAGTCATTCCCACCCCTCAAGTTAAAATGGGTGTTAGACAACCAGTGATTGAAGTTCCACAAGATGTTGAAAGTGATCATGTAGATCAAGTTGTTTGTGAGGAACAACATGATAATATTGAACAAATTGGTGAAGAACTGGTTGAACAAGTTCCTCAGCAGGATGACCAAGCAGCATTAAGAAGATCTACTAGAGTAAAAAAGACAACAATTCCTAGTGATTATGTAGTGTACCTACAAGAATCAGACTACAACATTGGAGCCGAAAATGATCCCGAGACATTTTCACAAGCCATGAGTTCTAAGGAATCAAATTTGTGGTATAATGCTATGAGGGATAAGATGGATTCTATGGCATCTAACCAAGTTTGGGATCTCTTTGAGTTTCCTGTTGGTGTAAAAGCCATCGGATGTAGATGGGTCTTCAAAACCAAGAAAGACTCAGAAGGCAATATTGAGAGACATAAGGCAAGACTTTTTGCTAAAGGGTTCACTCAAAGAGAAGGAATCGACTACACAAAGACCTTTTCCCCTGTATCTAAGAAAGACTCTCTTTGAGTAATTTTGGCATTAGTAGCTCATTTTGATCTTGAGCTACATCAAATGGATGTGAAAACGGTGTTCCTGAATGGTGATCTAGAAGAAGAGGTTTACATGAAACAACCTAAATGATTCTTATCTAGTATTGGTGAACACTTAGTCTGTAAGCTTAATAAGTCCATCTATGGATTGAAACAAGCCTCCTACCAGTGGTATTTAAAATTTCATGAGGTCATTTCTTCATTTAGCTTTGAAGAGAATGTCATGGATCACTGTATATACCAGAAGGTCAGTGGGAGTAAGATTTGTTTCCTTGTATTATACGTAAATGATATTTTGCTTGTGGCTAATGATAAGGGTATGCTATATGAGGTGAAACAATTTCTCTCAAAGAACTTTGATATGAAGGATATGGGAGAGACATCTTATGTCATAGGCATAAAGATCCATTGAGAAAGATCTCGAGGCATTTTAGGCTTGTCTCAAGAAACCTATGTCAACAAAGTTTTAGAGAGATTTAATATGAAAAGTTGTTCACCAAGTGTAGCTCCCATTATGAAAGGTGATAAACTTGATTTGGGCCAATCCCCTAAAAATGATTTTGAGTGGGAACATATGAAAAATATTCCATATGCTTCAGCAGTTGGAAGCCTTATGTATGCTCAGGTTTGCACTAGACCTGATATTGCGTTTGTTATTGGAGTTTTGGGAAGATATCAAAGTAATCCAGGTATTGACCATTGGAAAGCTGCAAAGAAAATGATGCGATATCTTCAAGGAACAAAAGACTTCATGCTCATGTATAAACAAACTAATGATCTGGAAGTGATTAGCTACTCTGACTCAGACTTTGCTGGTTGCGTTGATTCACGAAGATCAACATCTGGTCATATTTTTATGTTAGCTGGTGAAGCTGTATCTTGGAGAAGTGCCAAACAAACCTTAACTGCTACTTCCACTATGGAGGTTGAGTTCGTTTCCTGTTTTGAGGCTACCTCGCATAGTGTATGGTTGAAGAGTTTCATGTCTGGCCTTAGAGTTGTGGACTCTATTTCCACGCCATTAAAGTTGTACTGTGACAATTCTATTGTGGTATTTATGGCTAAGAACAATAAGAGTGGAAGTCGAAGTAAACACATTGACATTAAATATTTAGTCGTAAGAGAACGCGTTAAAGAAAGGAAAGTTATCATTGAACACATTAGCACAGACATGATGATCGCTGATCCCTTAACTAAAGGCATGCCACCAAAGAATTTTAAGGATCATGTAGTGCGAATGGGACTTGGTTCCATAATATGACATTCATTGTAAGTACATTTATTGTTTTGATGAAATTCTTATTAAGTTTGATGCTTTTCATTTGTTTTGTGCACTTATTTATTTTGAGAGGTAACATTTGAATTTTGACCTAGAATAAGCATGTGGTTTATTCATTAAGTTAAGAGCATTGAGAAACTTGGTATATTGTGATACATGGAAGATAATACTTGTTTTTAGAGGACTTATCGACATGATTCATATATTTTGTTTCTTGTTATGATTAGTGATGGGTTAAATGGACCAAGTGGGAGAATGTTAGTTTTTTCATATTTGTGTAAGTATCACATGTCTTTAGGAACAAGCATATGCAGTTTGTTATCTGAATATTTAGTTAGGATACTGAGTTGTTATCATGTGAAAAATCTGTTTCTGATGTGGTCCATATTCTGTCCAAGTTCAACTCTAATATTTGAAAACTGTTGTAACCATGTAACCATTATCCCACAATTATCTCCTATATCATGTTGCACACTTGAGTTTGTTGATGGCTAGAGCTTTATATCAAGTGTGTGCTGCTACTCTGATAGGTCACCGAATCCGCTCCTCCTTTCATATACTAACACCATCGAGTACGAGTGAGCAAGGGTTTGGAACCTAAATCAGTTACGAAGTTGTCGTGGAGCAAAACCGCCACCCCCATGAACGTTCAGATCAACAGTAGCAATGGATGGAGGTTGGTCATGTCTCCTTTAACTTCCGCTTATCGTTTAGACCTTTTTTTTATGTTTTATATAGGACGCATGTCTAAGTTCAAGCGTAGGACATCTGTCCGAGTACATACTCAGCTTATGACTTGTACAGTACACATCAAATTGAAAACCTTCATGTGTGTGTGCATGTGTTTGTTTTTTTATCGGCCAATGTTAGTTGCTAGTCTTTTGTTAGAATGTTAGTGAAAGATTTTTAACTCTCAAACTCTTATTCTTAACCGTCAAATTAATCTTATAACTCTCACAACTTTTGTGTGTTAAGGATGATGCATTATATTGGTTAAAAGTTAAAAATAGGTTAGCACAAAAAGATGTATTTTATTTTCATTTTAAAAAAATCCAAGTTCTAGGCAAAGACAACTTAAAGAATAGTATTGAAGTATGAATTCTTTTACTCTCTAAACAATGCGATGAATTTTGTCCCTGTCACCAAAGATAAAAAGACCATGATTATGTCCTTTTGATTTTATTTTATTGCAAGCAGACAAAACAAATAATGCACAACACAAATGGCACCAGAGAAAATTTTGCTGTATCACCAAAAATCTCAATTCTATATATATATATATATATATATATATATATATATATATATATATATATATATATATCCAGAAATCACTTATGTTGTGCTGTTTTGTTTGTACGTACTCTTTCCCAACATATATCAAAAGCATCTTAAATCCTAAATATCAAGGAATTGTCTAGTTCGTGTAATTAAAATTTGTTAATCACTAAAATAGAGGAGAGAGGCATTGAAACGTAGTAAAGGATGGAATTGGCCGTATGGATCAAAGTAATTAAATTCATGAAAGGAATTAAACAATATGATATTATGATTATTGTCATAGTTTCCTTTTCATGCAATATAGTGACGGAAATTAAAGCATGAGACTAAGATGGTTTTGTAGGGTTAGGGGTAGTGTTGTTGGACTAATAGCTCAACCTCCAAGTGTCCTAAGAAAGTAATTATAAATTGGGTGTGACCTAATGGCATATAAACATTGAAACAAAGAATAATAACAAACGGGCCACGATCAAATTCAACATGTCCAGATGGCAACTATAACATCGTTGCCTGCTATTTCAGCTTAGAATCGAAAGCGATGCTCTTGCCGCAAGTAACAACAAGGAGAAATGATTAAGTAATTCGAGAGTATCATAGTTTTAATTAATTTTTATATTTTTTTTTCCTCAACCTCTGGTTCATCTAAGAAAATGAATCCTAACTAATTTAGAATTCAATCGGAAAATAAATAAAATATGATAAAAAATTATTTCTATCAAAAATCAAACTTAAATATTACTCAAACGATTCAACCTTCAGCATATTAAGCACTTGTGTTCAATCAGATGATTTAATTACAAATCATATAAATTTTTTATATAACATTAAGTGTATCTAAATTAAAAATTTAAATACATGTCATATAAAAATCAGTTGAAAATTATATATAAACACGTAGTAGTAATAATAATTTCTCCACAAAACGGACACGCAGGACTAGCTAGTTCTCTCATGCATGTCTCGGATGTCCAAAACATTTGAGGAAATGTAGCAGTCACGACTCATGTGTCATGCCCCAGATAAGAAGAATAATAATTTTTAGCGTATCAGTATCGCTAATCTTAATTATTACTAAAACTTCCCTCTCTTTCTTTTCATCACAGTGATGTATTGCTATGATTTTTAAGCAAACTGCCGTATATCTTTCTCGCAGCTTCTGTGGCCCATACTGCCGTGGTCGTCGTGAATCGTGACCATTATCATTACTATAATAATAAAAACAAATTTTATTATATTAAATTTTTTAAAACTATAGTAAATATCTATTAACAATTTTTTGAATTAATAAAATCCGTTCTAAAAGCTGTTAATATTAACAAAGCCTGTAAAAATATAATAAATGCCAATCAGTGTTTTTGACACTCATTAACAAAGCCTGTAAAAAGAGGAAAGTATTTAATAGAAAACGTTATTAATACACAACATCGTAATTTTCAATATATTTTCAATGTGATTTTTAATATAAAAATATATATACTACTATATCCGTTCCTTTTTATTTATTATTTAAGATTATTTTATAGAAATCAATAGAATCACTATTTTTTTTATTCTATTAAAATAGTTGTGTGATTTTCTATTTATTTCCTTTTTCTCACTTTCCAATAAATACATGTATAAATTAATTAAAGATTAACAGATAAAATAAAAGTATAATTGGTATAATAATAATTAATGTGATTTTAAATTTTGTAAATGATAAATAAATAAAAATAAAATTGAGAAATCTGACAATTAAAAGGGAACGAGAGAGTACTATATTATTTGTTCCTTAACCACATGCCGGGTTAACAAATTAAACAATATAACTACATATGAATATCAGCATCTTTTACCCTTTCCCCTGACCATGTTCGTTGATTGTAAGTTGTAGGAAAATGTGAAATTGAGGCATAAATGCTATTGGATTGATCAAGGTGTTTTTGTGGATTGAGGAAGCCCCACCTCAGTTGCATGCTTTTGTGGATTATGATGTAAGGCCTTTGGACCATGTTTCTTTTGTTCAATGAATTCCACGTATTTAACCCTAAAAAAAGAAGGATTGAAACAGATCAACATGTTTCACGGAGCTCATAGGACACCGCATATCTCATGTTGTGTTTAGGGGGGACAATGAATTGAATCAATTTAAAAACAAAAATAATTCATTGAATTTGATTCATTAATTGAATAACTTAAGTGGCATATAATCGAGTTGAAAATTAATTCCATTAAATAAATGAGTTAAACTTAAGTTAGATATAATTTGATTCATGAATTGACTCTATATATATATAATTGATTTGGTTTTCTATTATTTTATTATATATGTAGGATGAGGTAATTTTTATTTATGCAAATCTTGGTTATAATTATATTTTGTGTCATACCTTGTGGCCTTGTGGCCTTATAAAAGTAATAGAATAAGTTCACTTTTGACTTTTTAAAATAATTAAGAATTGTTTTTAGAATTTATTAATAAATTGAAAATTTGAAATATATAGGATTTTAAAATTTTTACTCTTGATTCATGTGATTTAAGTTAATAAATTATTTGTAAGTTTAAATCAAATCGAATTCAAGTTTAAAAAAAGATTCATATCGAATTCAAGTTGAATTTCAAACTAAATTAAATATTAACAAGTAAAGTATAACTGGACCACTTCAAATGAAATCCAGTCATCTTCGGCCCTCGCTCTCTATTGTGTTTAGGTGATGAGGACTGACCACTAGAGGCACATGTATTATTCTTCATTTATTTCTCTTCTAACGTGACTCACGACACTGCCCAAACAAGCCCAAATGATTCTATGTGGTTGGCCCAAAACTAAGTACAATTTGGATAATGGTCAACCTAATAAGCATTGGTGGACTCAAAATAAATTAATAAGCATTATTTTTTCATGAATGAAAAAAAAAAAAGAAAAACAACAAAATTACAGCCTCAAATGTCCAATCTTAAAAAGAAACATCATCAGTGACACCATATTTAGCAAGCCAGTCAGCACATGAATTATGCTGCAAGTTGACACTCCAAGGTAAATTTAGTAGCTTCCTAATCGCATTAACCAAAGGAAAAAGCGAATGAAAGTGATCCATGCTACTCTTAATTCATTCCAAGGCCATCATAGAATCTGTATCACATAAAATAACACGAAACTTTGCTTGCAGTAAGAAAAAGGTTAAACTTTGCCTAAAATTTGATTAAGACTCTGTGATTTGGAAGAGACAAATAATGCAGATAAAAATTAAAGAGAGATCATTTGAAGAAAAAAATAGAGTAGAAATAAAGTAATATGTTTTATTTTTTTATTTAAGAGAAAAAATATTGTAAAGTTATAAAAGTATCATTATATCCTTAGTGCTTATATCCAATCACACATAACAAAACAATGAGAGTTCATTTTCTTCGTCCGAACCAAACTGTGCCTAAGTTTTGTTGCAGTTTGATCACCGCGAAATGATGAACTTAAAACAATAAAATTTAGAAATTAGAGTTATTACCAAAGTCTTTATGTGGTAAAATGCTGGAAATATTTTTAAAATAAAAAAATAATCTTTGAAACTGAATTAGGTTGGAAAGTTAATTACGCATAGAAAAAATATTTACACCTTATAGCGTCGTTGGTTAAAAATAGCTGCTTCTAATAAATTAAGAAAATTATTAATGAGTATTATCTCATCCTTAAATAATTGAGAGTTAATCTTTACAAAATAAAGATTTTATTTTTTTATATATAAAAAGATTTTATTTATTCAAGTATATATATCTATTTATATTATTTTGGTAATGATTAATTTCTTTTTGTGCTCTACAAAAGAAGTCTCATAGTGTTACGTATTTCTTAGTAAAGTTAGGTAATTATTGTGAAATTTGTGTGCTGATTAATTTTTTTTAATTTCGGAATTTTCAAGTTATCACAACTCATAAGTTATTAAAAAAATAGTAGTAGTAATACAAAGTTGTTGCCATTATTATTATTATTATTATTATTATTATTATTATTATTATTATTATTATTATAAAAAAGAAGATGATGATACTCCAAGCATGATTACTCCAAGCATGATTGTTTTTTTACAAGATTATAGATATTCTCTATGGAGATGATGATACTGCTCGATAGAAGGTTAGTTTGTTTAAACCTAAAATCAAATAATTTTAAAATAAGATTTTTTTTAATAAGTAGATAAATTTGCTTCTTAAAATAAACAAAAAATTATTCTTCTTAAACAGAAACATTACAGGCAAACACAATAAAAAAAATAAAAAAAAAATTATTTATTTTATTAAAATAAATATTTTTTAACTAATAAATTTAAACAAACTAGTTCAAAATCGATGAGCAATAAAATTCTTTCTAAACATGCATTTAGTTTCGCTTTAAATAAGACATCAACAACAATCACATAATTTACAAATTAACAATACTATTTAATGATAAGTTTTAATTAGTATTTATATTTTAAATTCTTTCAATTACATGCTATTTATAATAAAATCATAAAATTATATTTAAATTATTATATTTTGAAAGCACACTATTTCATTAGTAAAATCTTGATGAAAAAAACTTAAACATAATGTCACTGCAGCGTCATTTTAACATTATCAAATTTTTTAAACTAGTATTAATTTAAAATTTAATAAAAAAAATTAAATGAAACAAGTAATTGAATTGAATGGTCAGTGTCATGTGTTAATTAAGAAAGAACTTTCATCACCCCAAGTTATTGAAACGTGTGTTCCCAAAGCATCTAAAAATCAAAAGGATGCCATATTTTATCAAACCCTTTTTATTAATAATTTCACTTCAATATTATGTTATTAATGTTTTTATATTTATTATTTTTTGCATTCTTTTTTCTTACTGCATTACTTTTTTATTCCAAGATTTCCACTTCATTGCAATCATGTGTCCAACCCAAATATTAATGATAGCATAAAAACAAAAAGGATCTAATGCTTTAAAGGCTTATTCTTCCCGCAACCCAACAAGTTCTAGTACACCCAACAAATGGTGAAGTGATGAAATTGTTTTCACTTAAAATTTTAAAACAAGTCTCCTCCTCCCTATGCCCATCCCATGCATGCTGTTTCAATCTTCATTGTCTCTCCCTTTGTGTCGCGCTGCCAGTCTCCGTCCGCACCACGTCACCCGTTGTCGCCTCCTGTTACGTCGTAACCGTGAGTCCCATTGTCTGAGTTTATACAAAATGAAAATTCATAGCATCCTTACGAATTGGAAATTCGTAACATCCTTACAGATTGGGAATCAGTATAATTTATATGGATTGTCAATCCGCATGACATGGATTATATAAATTTCAAATCTGTAAGGTGCTACAAATTCTCAATCCGTATAATTGTTTTTTTTTTATATTTTATGATTTAATAAATTATTATTTTGAATTAATTTTTTATTTAAAAATAAATTTTCAATTCTATTGTTATTTTATTATTTTATAAATAACTATTTTTTTATTTTAAAAATTTATTTATTTATTTAATTATGTTTGTTTATTTAATTTGTTTTCTAATAATTAATTTAATAAATAATTTATTTATGAATTTAGTTTATTTAAAAATCAATGTATAAATGTTATTGTTATTCAAATACTTTTAAAATAAATAATTTAATTAATTTTTATATTTAAAATAGTTATTTATAAAATTGTTAAATAACAAAAATTCCGATTTTTTATAAGTATATATTGTAGAATTTAGTTAAACAAGAAAAGATAATATTGTATATGACACATATTTTTTATTAATATACTCATATAAATATTATAACACTAATAGTATTAAATATTTATATAAATAGTGTTTGGAAGTATAAAAATAAAGAATGTGTTCATTTATTTATAAATATTTAAAAGTATTAAAATACTTATTTGTAAAATAATGAAGTAATCATTTATTAGAAATAAAAAAGAAAATTATACTTAGATTTTGACCATATATTTCAGTTTACAAGAATTAGTGATGTAAAGTATAAAAATTAAAAAAAATTATTTCTATATTCATTTATGAATGTTTTAATTTGTGTTTATGTAGAATTTGACTATTAAGTTATTTGGCTAAATAGATTATGTTAAACCCTAATCCCTACAATAAGTAAACCCTAAATCCTATACTTCCTAAATCATAAATCCTAAACCTTGAGCCATAACCACTAAAGCATAAAACATAGACCCTACGCCATAAACATTATAGACTAAACCCTAGACAATACACCCTCAACCATAAACCCTACACTAACTAAATAATAAACCCTAACTTCTAACCCCATAAACTCACTAAGTCTTAAACTATAAACCCTAAACACTAAATCACAGCTATACCATAAAATAATTTAACCCTAATCTCTAACAACTAAACCCTAAATTTTAAACCATTAGTCCTCACCCCTTAACCCTAAAATTAGTAAACACTAAACCCCATAAACCATAAACCCCATAAATATTTCTTCCTTTTATGTTTGGTAAAGCTACCTTTTTTCAACTCTGATTATTTGAATAGTTGATGAATACATAAAACAAATAATTATATGAACGTTCATTGAAAGACACAATATAATAATATAATTTTAACATATATCATCACACAATTTTATTATTATTTTTACTGCATTTAATAATATAATACATTAAAGTTGATAAACATATATATTAAAATTTAGACTTGCATAAACTAATATATGAAATAATTTTATTATTATTTTTTACTTGCATAAAGTAGCTTGTTGGACAAGTGACCTCAATAACTTAAGAGGGGGGGGGGGGAGGTGTGAATTAAGTTTCAACTAACAAACTCTTTAACCCCCCTTTAAATGATAGACTCAGAATAGAAAAGAAGAAGAAGAAGAAGAAATAATTAATTTAATAATATTCTTTTAACTGTGCAAGACAAAATAATCTGCAATAAAATAATTGAGATAAGGGAAGAAAAAAATGCAAACTCAATTTATACTGGTTCGACCACTTTCCATGCCTACGTCCAGTCCTTAAGCAAGCCACTTGAGATTTTTCACTATTTTTGTAAATTCTTTACAGACTTTGAACACACCTTGGGATCCCTCACCCTTGTGTTCAAGATTCTCACAATCCAAGAGACAACCAGTCTCTTGATTACAACTGAGTTTATGAGATGTACAAATTGATTTCTCTCATTTAGAGTAGATGATACAAATTGAAGATTTTAGAAGAATTTTTCTCTTTTAGAGATGATAATACAAATTGAAGTTCCTAAATGAATTCTCAATAGATTTGTAAGAGTTTGGCCAAGAGTTGTTTAGAGAGCGTTTGATAATTAAGTTCTCTTTGAAAACTCTCTCTTACTTTTCGAAGTCAAACACACACATATATAGGTTCATTGTGTCTTTTCAAAATGGTTTGAAGAGATGTGTCTTTTCAAAAAGCTTTTCTGAAATTTTCTCACTCATAATTGATTACAGGATTCTGATAATCGATTACACAGTTATATTTTTGAAGGGTCATGACTTTTCAAAGTGTCTTCTAAAGTGTCGTTACTGGTAATCAATTACAAACACTTAGTAATCGATTACAAGATTTAAAATTCAAATTTCAAAACCCTTTTCAAAAGCTCATTTGAAATCTTGTCTCTGTTAATCGATTATAATGTCTGGTAATCGATTACCAGTGCCTTGAGTTGTTGAAAATAATTTGTTTGGGGCCAAAATTAATCAACTAGTGAGATTCTTTTAACAAATAAACTAAGACCTTATCTTTTTCTTGATCTTTTTTGCTTGACCCTGAATTAATCTTGAACCAATTTTTGTTTGCTTAATCTTGAATATTTCTTGAAGCAATCTTGTTTGATTATACTTTGACATCATGAAAACCTGTATTCATACATTTACATTCTCCCCCTTTTGGATGATGACAATCATTATCAAGTAAATTCTTTCTGGCATCATCAAAACTTGAATTATTCACAGTTAACATAATAATATTTACACAAATATTATAAAGGTTTAATTACTCTTCCATTCCTTGCTACAACAAAATATCAACTCTTTGTTTTGTTCCCTTTTAATGCTTGCTACAAATATATATATATATATATATATATATATATATATATATATATATATATATATAATTATCTACAAATTAGTTATAAATTATCAACTTTTTTTTTTATTAAAAATTATCTTGCGATAAATTACATACGAATTACTTGCAAATATTTTTGTAGTTAATTGCAATTCATAATATTAATCGTATTTTGATTAATAGGACTAAAAGGGAATCAAAATATAAACTATAGGATTAAAAATGTCTCTTTCAAATTATAAGGACTAAAAGATAATTAAAATACAAATTATAAGCACTAAAAAAACCACTCTTAAACTAAAAAGGACTAAAAGAGAATTAAAATGTAAATTATAGGAATTACAAATACTAGTTTCAAACTATACGGACTAAAAGGTATAAATTACGAAACTATAAATGAGTAATTAAACATATTATAAAAATATAACTAAATTTATAAAAAAAATTAATTTTTTAGGTTATGCGGATTGACAATCTGTATAAGTTACACGGATTGTTAGTCCGTATAAGTTATACGAATTTGCAATCCGTATAAAACTTACGGATTAACAATCTATAAATTTTATACGGATTGTAAATCAGTATGTTTATTAATACAAATTGAAGTTGCAGAAAAAAAAATGTACCTCCGCTATTACACCGCAACACCAACCACCATGACAATCACGAACTGTCAAGGAACCACTGTAACAATGCACCTCGACCAAACCGGACACAACAACGGAGGAGGAGCTCGGCCACGACTCACGACAATGAATGGTGTATTAAGAAAACATTGAATGGTGTATGAAGAAGAAAAAGGAAGAAGAAGTTAACAGGGTTAGTTTTGGAGTTTTAATAAAAGTGTTGGGTGTATAAGAAGTTTACGCGGTGTAGGAAGAAAATTCCTGCTTCAAAAGGCTTAGTTCATGGCAATATACAAAATGTGCGTAGCCCATAAATAATAAAACACACTAAACCAAAAAGAAAATAGAAAAAGAATAAGAATAAGGTCTTTGCTTCATGCATCCCAATATTTTTAATATCTCCAACTTACCCTTCTACCTTCTCCCCTTGCTCACTCTCTTCTCACCATCTTCCTCTTCCTATCTCCCACTCTATTGAACCTCTTCCTATCTCCCACTCTCTTTGAGTAATCTAGCATTCAAATGTATTTCGTATTACTCAATCTAGGACATTGTTGGTTGACTTCCAAATTCAAGATTATAGAATTGTGGTTTCATAATTTTGGATCAACTAATCAATAATACAAATATATTCTGGAATACTCAATCAAAACATTGTTGGTCAACTTTCAAATTCAGGAATATGGAATTATGGCTTCATAATTTTGTATTGAGTAATATGAAATTCAATGTATTTTGAATTACTCAATTCAAAAGTTGAACAATGGAGTGGAAGAAGCAATTGCTTGAGAAAAAAAAAGGCTAGCGAATAAAGTCAATAAAGTGGGTAAAGCTCAGTTGTAATGATAATCGATTAATTGTGTCAAAAAGAGGGACCTAACCTCAATGTTTCTCATAACAATAATTAATAAAAAAAATTAAAAAAATAATAGGAGTGTGATAATTGCTAAATATGAGTTATTTTGACAATAAAAATATATTGAAAATATCTTTAAAAATATTTATTTAACAATTATCTTTGACTTGAATATTAAAATTTGATATTTTTCTTATTTATGACTTGTAGATATGAAAAAGGTGAGATTAAAAGAGAAAAAGATCGAGAAAATGTCCAAAACATCATAAAATCTCAGGAAGATATGATTAAAAGCAAAACAAATCCAAAAGATATAAAAAATATCAAAAAGGAAGATTTCTATCATCAGGCCCAAGTCCACTGCAACAACTATAAAAAGGGGTCAAGCCAAGCAGAAAAAAAAGACCACAGAACCCCCTCTCGTAGCGGTTCCATTTACTCCCTTTCTTTCACCCCTCTTATCCCATCAGTTCTTATATCCCATCCATTGTAAAGTCCTCAATGGCCATGAGTGGTTAAACCCCAAGTTAGGGTGGTCTGACAGGCCTAAAAGTCAAGCGATGTATGATGTACTCACTATTTATCAATGCAAATGTGTTTTCTATTCTATTATCTTTTCTGCTTTTATCTTGCATGATTCATCTTTATATTCTGTTAGGGGTTAGACGCTCAGAAGAGGATAACTTCTAAATAAGATTTAAGAAAGGTATGCATGCATTGGTTGTAGGGGTTAGACGCTCGGAAGAGGGTAACTTCTAATAGAACAAAAAGAAAGGATTTCATAAGAAAATCATTGCTAGGAATAGAATGATAATTTTATGCCCATGCATTCTTGCAAACATCTAAAATTCATACTTCATGCATTTTATTTGTTGAGTCTTTGCAAATGAATTTGGGAGATAGATAAATAAAATAGGCTTGTCATCGTGAGGAATCAAGGGCAAGTAATTGAACAGATGTGGGTAGAATAGAATCATTTAAATTGATAAAGAAAAATCATAAATTCATACATCCTAGACAAACAAGGCAAACCAGGTCCCAACCTTATCAAGTTCTGATTTTATTTTATTTTCTATTTTTATCTTATCTTATCTTTTCTTATCTTTATCTTAATCTTTTATTTTTCTTATCTTTTACTTTTATTTTCTTATTTTCTTTATCTTCTATCTTTATCATCTTTTAATTTAAATATTTTATTTTCATCTTTAAATCTTTATCTTATTTAATATATTTCTTTATCTTTATTTTAAATTCTTTATCTATTGCTTTTAAATTGGGTTTGCATTAATCCAAGTACAAACAGAGTCCCTGTGGATTCGACACTCGGACTTCCGAGTACTTTATTACTTGTGACAAATTTGGTACACTTGCCAACGAGTTAATAAAGTACAAATAGAAAAGAACAATATTTTTTCTATAACTTTGAGTTGTCTACACTTGCAAAAGAAAGAGAAGAAGGATAAGTGATTGATTTGATTGATGATCTAGTGTGAAAGGAAGATAAAGATAGAAAAAAAATTGTTGATTAAGTGTTTAAAATTTTGAGTTGTCAAATATAATCACTATAGAAAAAAGGAACTTAAAGCCCCTTAGAAGTTGTTTTATTATTGCACACTTGTTCACTCCTTAGTCCTTAGTTCTCTCTGTTTTTTATTGTTATTTTTTAATTCCTAACCCATTTTTACTTATTGTCTCTAAATTATAGACACAGTGATGTCCTATGGATTGTGAACGAATTTTCACAGTGATGCCCTAAGGTTGATGGTTTTTAAAGTCCTTCCATAAGTGTTAAAGAATTTGGATTTTCCCCCACTATTCATAATTCAAGTTTCCTCTCTTTAGTTTCATAGGGCCTAAGTCCGATTTAATATGTAAACATGTCCAATCTACACATATTAGATTGTGGGTTGAATTGAGTCATTGAATTAAATTGATTTTAGTATAATGAATCCAATTAAAGTTGGATTAGGTGATAAATTTGAAGTTTTGGATCTAACCAAAATCTAACTCAACCTGCATATAATTAAATTACTAATATAAAAATCCTAAACTATATACACCTCATTCACAAGGTAATATATTGTTTAACTTAAGGTAATACATTGTTTGATTAAGGAAGCTATGAGTATATATTTATAATTTTTTTTATCATATGAATAGTACAATGTTTTGTGAATAATGATTTTTAAAAATATGCTTATTATATATATATATATATATATTTATATTTATATATCCTTATTATTTTTGAGTTTGAGAATTTTTTAATTTTTTTTTCAAGACTTAAAGAAGTGATAATTTTTTTAATGATTTAATCCGATTATTAATCTAATTCATTTCAATTAAAATTGAATTAAGTTGAAAAATAAAAATAAATAAATCCAATCCAATCCAACCCAACAAATTTATTTGTATTGGATTGAAAAAGTGGCAAAAGTTAACCCAACCTGATTCAGTTACCCTGTGATTTCATCCATATAACTTAGTTGCTTTCGCCTAGGGAGGTATGAAAAATAAAAGAAATGAATCTTGTAATGATTTTTACACGGCTTATACTTTCCAGAATTTGTCCTTACAAATATCAGTTTTCCCTCTATGAGAATCTCCCTTGTTTTCTGTTTTTTTTACATGTATTTGGTTTTTTGGGCAATTTTATTCGAAATATGATTATATAAGAAATGTGAATACTTTTTTCGACAAGGCTTCAAATTGGAGATCATCACATTGTGAAGAATTATTTCAATCTCCGTTATTCTTTGTGTTTTCTGTTAATGTTGTCTCTGTCTCCTTTTTTGTTTTAATTTCTTATTTTCCTTTTTTGCAGAGTGTCGGTACGTGTGTAATTATGCAGGTGAAACAGTGGATTAGTGTTGGTGCCTTAAACATAAAGCTCTTATATATATGCTGTAGCAAATGGAAGGGAAAAACAAGAGGCGGTGAAGGGACTGTGTGACCATGATAATGCACTTCTGAACTCTTCTTTTGGCATAACATTTAAATAGATAAAAGTGAACTACTAGAACTTCCATATGTTCAATTCCAAGATTAACATTAAATATATTTTTTAACCTACAAAAATTAAAGATAAAGATTAAGAAAATTATAATAATTTACTCAACAACTGAACTAGCCAGACTCATTCATTAAATTTGGAGTACAATAAGTCAGTTATATTGTTTAAAAAAATCTTGATATAATTAATTAATTTATAAAAGATTAAAAGTTAACAAAAACGTGCACTTTTGTTTGTGGCCTCCACTACTTTTTTGCGAAGCAAGAATCTCCATACATTTCATATGCATTAGAGTATAGTTTATTGTTCTTGGCCCCCAACAAAAATACAGCAACGGAATGAGGAGTGACGGTGATAACACCAAGAAATGGGGGACCGAAAGATATGTGCCAACCTCCCACAATTCAAAACTAGATAAGAAAGAAGAACAGCATCACCCGGAGCTTGTTGTAATCACATCGTGTTGATGGATGCAAGCAAAAATATTCTAATCCTGAATCGAGTGAAAATGATTATTATAAAAATTAATAAATTTAATATATATATATATTCAATACATTTTAATTAAATATTATTTTAAGTTAAAAATTTCTAGACATTATTACGTGGTTTATTTTTATGATTTTAATTTCTCCTAATCCTTTAATTTCTCCTAATATTCTAAACCGCTAGATTAACCCTAGTGGATATAGTTTTTCATCTTGTCACAGATCAGAAGTGTCATTGCAGTGCTCTTGCACGTGCGTACGTATTAATTCTATTGATCATTAGGTGAATGAGACCTGTATTAACCCTGGACCTGGTTGGACGTGTGCTTACAAATTTATTGGAAGTTCTTCATGCTTACTTCAAGGTATAAACCCACTTCAGCTAATCTAACTTTCTTCATCATTAATTCTTTTAGCTTTATAATAATTTATCAGAGAATTAATTCTTAAAGTTTTAAATTGAAAAATATCTTCTATTCAGGCACACCGAGATAAATGATGGGAGCAAAACTTTTTATTATTATTATTATCGGCCAAATAGATAAATATTAATTAAAAAAAAAAGTCGCCAGAAGTGCCAAAAGTGCAGCAAAAGAAACATCCAACAAGTTACTAAAAGAGAAAGACATTAAAAATACATGCAATTCTCAAACTAACTCAATCCTCCAAAACCTTTATTATTAGCTGTTTTTTGGATGATCTATAATAGTACGAACGAGCCATTATTAAAAATAGTAACTAATATTATTGGTGAGATAATATTCGTGAGAGACCTATGAATGCACTCAACATAAATATTTCTTTTTTAATATCATTTATTCTATACTGAAGATAAATTTAAACTCTAAATCATTTTATTAAGAGACATAAATAGTTATTATTAGTGTTAATAAGTGTTGCTTGAATGGATCATGTGACCCCGAAGTATTGACGTGACGTCAATAAATTAAAAAAAAAAAGGCGACAAATCAAGGAGCCAAGACCAGCTTGGAGCATGTTAATGTAATCTTGTAGACCCACCAATTTTCCTTGTCATTTTTCTTATCCAGAAACAGAGGAAGACTTTATTCCACATAAATTGAGATTCACCGTATAATAATACATAAAAAATAGCAATAAATTTCATTTCATTTCATCAGAATAATGGGTACAATTACAAAGCTTTCTTATATCACAACCAATATACGCGCACTAAAATACAAAGAAAGAGGGCCACAAGAGGTTTATTTTAACTCAAACAACCTATGCCCCGTCTGATTCAAACACAGGCTTCGTCCAACGTACGAGCTCGGACCCATGGAATAATTCGTTATATGCACAATGTGTACATAACACAACAAAAACAAATTAACAGTGTAAGAAACAAAATAACAAACATGTACTACGTATTAGTGAGGCATGCATGAATGTTGTGAACCACTGAAAATTTAATTAAATTAAATGCCAGCAAGGCACTCTGGTGGGGTCACTGGGAACCTTGACTTATCCTTACAATAGTCATAGATAACATGGTTCAGACGAACCCACCTGTACCTTCTTGCTTCAATGGAGTTAAGGGCTTGGTATGCTGCCCCTTCCCACCAGTTACTTGGGTTGGAGGCACAGTTTGCAGGTCCTGGCACTGCACATCCTTCAATGTTGAAGTCCTTGTAGTAAGCGTAGAATGGTGCTTTGCTCCAATCTATTTTCTCCAATCCACCCCTTGTGGCCCAGTTATCTGCTTCCCACAATGTCGAATACACTCCCATTGCCTGCATCTTTGGGTATGGAATCCCCCGAGCCTCGTTGTTTTTGTATACTCTGATTGGAAAATCATCCACGTAGAATCTGCAAGAATTAGGAAAAATTCAAGTCTCATCAACTACAATAATACTAAGATAGAATAAATTAATAATAAATAAGGATCACCATTTATCTTATAAAATTGAGTTAGACTCAATCACATCTACATGCTATAAATAAATTTTAGGCTATCATTTCATCCTAACGATTGTGTATGCAAAGTTTGTTACGTTTGACTAATTAATTAAAATTTTATGTTGGGAATTTGATATTTGATTGGTCGATTAATTTTAAATTTACATTAAATTTTACATTCAAACAGATAAATACCTATTTGTATTGAATAAATATTTAATAAAAAATTATAATATGTTTTACCTCCTTAATAAATATTTAAATTTTGTATTTTTTGATAATTTATTTTTGCATTGAGTTTTTACTAAAACAATAAATTTATTTTTCTTACTTAACATTTTTTTAATCCATGATAAATTAGTAATTTTTATATTTACTCTCTGATAAATTTTATTTATTTATTTATTTATTATTAGTTGAGACTAAAACAAAATTTGTTAACTTACAGAAAATAAATACAAAATTCAATAATTTATCAAAAGATTAAAACAAAATATTAAAAAAAATTATTATTTTATTAAAGATTCAATACAAAATATAAAATTATTAAAAAATAAATACAAAAATTAATTTTTTATTAGAGATAAAAAATATATTTAAATTTGAATAAAATTGTTTATGATTTATTCATAAGTGCACGTGTGTTTAATTACTTACACAATATGGTGATGGTTCCAGAGAATTGAATAGGTGTGGAAGTCTGCAGCAGGGTCAAACCAGAGGTTGACCCTCTGTTCTCTGTCACCCTTTCCATGAGCGTAGATGTTTGTTTGAACTGTGTAAGGTTGCCCAGTACGGTTGCCCAAGAACTCGAAATCAAGCTCGTCGCGAACGTAGTTCGTGTCAGAGTTCAACTACCACAAAACCAACATATATTATTACTTATAAGTCTTCCACTCTGAGAAAAATTTCAAACAAATTTAATGATTGTGGTAAGAAAATTTAAACTTACATAAAATGCAGTGACCGTGCCAGCAGAGTCTCCGGGGACGAGTTTGATCTTCATGCTAACACGCCCGAACATGTACTTCACCTTGGAAGCAAATCCACATCCTGTAACACAAGTGTTCCGAGGTAAATCTTCATTTTACTTACAAAGTCGACATTGTTTCTACCAAGTAATATCGATTCGCAATGATGTTTCTTTTGGACCATGTGACCATATATATAAGTTTTTCAATACATATTGTAATATTAAGGAATCTAAAAAAACATAGGAGTAGTTTTGGACATGTTATGTTGTTAATTGTTACCAGAGCTTTGGTCAAGTCTGAGTTGGATTGCCCTGCCTTGATCAAGTTGCTTGATGTGGGAGTCAGACCACGTGACATGAAAGTCTTGCAGAAAAGTGGCTGGTCGACCCAGAGCAGACACACCAAAGAGAAGAACACAAAGGAAAAAGAAGACACCAGAATTTCTAATTTGGTAAGACATTGCCATGGATATAGTGAACTAAAGAAATTTTTTGTTGTGAAATGGAAGCTTAGGGGAGAGTCTTATTTATATGAGTTGTTGTTGTTTGTGTTTTGAGAGTGGCATTGAATTGAAATATTGTGTCAAACCAAAACGGGCCTTAGCTTTCCATACAGCTAATGGATTGCCGTCATTAGGGCCTACCCAACAGTTTGTATTCTTGTTTGCCGCCTTTAATCCTCTGCTGCCTAAATCACTTTCTCAACGTGTGCATCCTTTATAGTTTTGTGTGTGTGATAAATAGAATAAAGAACACCATTTATGTGTGGATGGTACAAATTGCTAAACGCATTCAATTGTTTTCTATCTTCATGTACTTACCCGAGCTTCGAGTTTATCTTGGTTTGGATTTAAGGTTCTGAAAAACTTCACCTCTAAACTTCCAGATTTGAAGGATATTAGAAACTAGAAATGAAGCATGGAGATATTTTAAAGAGCTAAATATGTTTTCAGTCACATAATTTGGGATAAGTTTGTTTATGACTTTTCAAATTTAAAATTGATCTTTGTAGTGCATGTAGTATGAGAAAAACGTTTGTTTAAGTCCTTTATCCAAATAGTCTTGAAAGAAAAACATACATGTAGTAGGATGTTTGATAATAAAAATGCAAAACTAAAGTTAGTTATCATGTAAAAACTTGTAATTCGTTAGTGACACAAATGGAGTCTTTAGCAATGTTTAGAAAAAGGGACTCAGCAAATTAATTTTAAATTTAGAGACCAAAATCAATTAAATTTAAAAGGCAAAAAATATATTTAAGATTATTTTAAATATTACATCAAACTAAACACAAGGATTTGTTTCTAACTTTCTAAAATATAGAAATTAAAAAGAAATATTTTAGATTGTTCCTAATTAAGATTAAGATAATGGTGCATATATACATTGCAAAAAAAAAAAAAAAACTAGTTTAAGCATAAAGAGACAATTTTTTTTAGTTTTGGGTCTCCTCAATCCAATGAGTTAGAGACTAATCTTGCTCGTGGTGTGTAATTATCATTGGTTTAAGGAGATTTTACACAGATAAAATTAAACACAAATTATCTCGCTAAATAAATCATTCTTCTACATGTAAAATGCAATGGAACCTTACATCACTACTCCAATCATATGGATTATAAAGAGATATAATTTAATTAAGGAAGTAAAAAGAATAAATATTAAGAGCTTTAAGAAAATCTTAGTTTATACAACATATTAATCTTTAAAAAAAAATTACAAAAGTATTTTTTTACTTAAAGGCAAGTACTTTTTATTAAGAATTACAGACTGATCATTAGGAACATATTTAGATATGAGATGATGGGTGATTTTCAATAAATTTTAATCAATTATATAAAGTGTTGAAAAGAATTTGTCAAATAGAGTATGACTAATATTTCTTTTTAAAATATTAAAATAAATTTAAAGGACTAATCTCTCTTAATAGATATTATTCCATAAGTACATGTAAACATTAATTTCTAATCACATACTTAAAAAAATATATAGCTGCGAATTGTACCTTGCTTATAATTTTGTAGAAGTGTAAAACATTTAGAGCATTCAAATTTTAAGATATCTGTCAACTATATATCAACTTCTGCAATTAATCCCCTTAACTACGGAAAAGGTCACATGCAAGTACGGCTTTTAATTTATTTCTATTACTTCATTAATTTTTTATCATTACTGTTATCCTTGCATTTGAACTTTTTAACCAAATTAATAACAAGTTTAATTTGGATAATTATGGAGGATTTTTTTTCAAATTAGATTATATAATTATAATTTGTTTTAAACATAAAATAAATCAAAACACACAGCAGATCTATTCAATTCTATATAATAAACAGAGATTCTTTTGATTGCTAAATACAAAGTGACTTACATACATATATATATATATAATATTATAAAATTAAAAAAATATGTATGCTTCATTTTTTTTAAAATAGAAATTAAAATTCTGCATCCAAGTGATGAGAACCTTTAAAACAAGCATCGTATGGTCTCTATATATCTCACAACTGAGTGAGTTTATTCTCACACCTTTAGTTTTGTATTTTATTTTTGTTAACATGTAACTATAAACTTAGAGTATTCGTTAATTTTGTACATGATTAATTTTTGTTAAAATTGAGAGTAATTTTGGAATTACATTTGTTACCTAGGTTCCTAAGAGAGTTAAAAATATTGGAGAGACATACAATAATATGTTACATCCAGTCGAGATCTACAATTTTTTTTTTATGTGGAGACAAAAAATAGTCTAATATTTTCTCAAACAAAAAATTATATAAGCTTTATTAAAAATGGTGATAAAAAATTAGAAACAGTGAAATTTAAAAAAAGTGAGTAAAATTAATATCATTCTCTTTTTATCTTTTATAATTATTTATATTCATCTTATTTAAAAAAATACTTTTTGTGAGAACAAGATCTATTTTTTATGGAGAAAAAAATATTTATTTAATATATTTAAGTAAAAAAGTTTATTTTGTGGGAACAATTGCCCCATTATCCCTACGTAGATCCGCGACTCGTTACTTCTATTTAACATCTTAATGGTCTTTATTGTTTATATCTTGTTCAATTTGATTATTTTCATTCAATCTAAAACTCTTTCGTGACACATGACATATTCAACCATTTTAAATTACAAAGGTGAAAAACTTATCTGTCAAGAACTCAAAATTAAGGAAATGAGTGTTTTTCTCCTCTTTTACTCATAAAATTTAACTCAATGCATTAGAAATTCTAAATACACTATCCATAAATTTTTTATCTCAATATTATACCCACAATTTTAAATGTAATGACTTTAATAATTTGTTGATAACGATTTCTTTTAATCTACAAAGGTTAGTTGTTAATGTTTATTAAAATATTGGTAAGAGAAACTCCAACCCACAATTTTTTTCCTTTAATTATCAAGTCAACCTTATAATTCTATTATTATTGATAATGATTTTACACCACAATCAAACGCTTTAAACACATAATATTTTTTTTTATACATACACTTTAAACGTATAATATGTAAATTGAAATATAGCAATCGTTCTCTTTTTGCACTTATAATTCCTCTATTTTTTACTGTACGCGACTTTTGGTACTCAATATTTTTTTCACTAATTATTTTTTTTAATTTTAAAATTAAGAATATTTTTTCCCTTTATTGATTTTTTAATTTAAATTCTCAAATTATTTTCTATCTAAATATTTAGACTTTTATGATGAAATTAAGATATGAAATAATTTTAAAAGATTTGAAGTGATAAATTTAGTGAAAACTGTTAAAATTTTGAAGATTTTATAGGATATGAGATTAGGATTTGAAGATAGAAAGTTGTGTTTTATTTTCAATTTTTGGTGAAATTTTTTTTTATGACATTGAATTTCATATTTATTTGATAAATTTTAAATAAAACAATTTAATTATAAGTATTTTGAGTAAAAATGCATTGAACTTTGAGAATTTACGTAGAAGAAAATCAGCCAGATAGTCAATTTTCTAACTTTAAAAACCAAGATACTTAATTACTTAAAAAGTTAACATGAAATCAAATAAAAAAAAAACAATCAAACAAATAATATTATTAGGGGGGAATGAGTAAAAAAAAACTCAAACATCACTTTTAAGTTGTGTTTGATTTAGAGTGGAAGGAGAAAAATAAGAGAGAAATTTTATATTTTTCATGTGGATTTCACATTTATAATACTCTATTTAAGTAAAAAAAAAAATTCTTTTGTTTTCATATTTCTATCTCTATCCTTTAAACTAAACACACTAAATACACTTTTTTTTGTCTACTAATTGGCTAGGCATATATATGTCCAACAAAAGGTCTATAATATTATGAGTTTTACTTCATACGATCCAACAGTACGCCTCTTCGAAGGCAGTAGTCTTCAGACGTTTATTGTACGTAAATATCACTACAATATTTCTCGTACTTCCCCTTTATGTTTTATTAGACTATGCGGGGGATAAAAGCTGAAAATGTGCTTTTAAAAATTTCATTACATATTTTTAAATTCTAGGACATAATATAAAGAAATAATAATTTATATTTCAAAATTAAAAATATTTTTTGAATTAGAAAATTACTTATCGTACTGACATTTTTTCAATACACAATACTTTTATTTTATGAATTTTAATACATATTTTATAATTCTAGTTCATATGATCCAAACGTATTTATCGTACTGACATCTAAATATACACTTTCTCATGGAAAGAGAAAACGGCTCAAAACTTTGCCTAATGCTCCTCCTAATTCCATAAAAAAAATTCTTATTCCTTTTTTCTAATATTATGCAGTATACTGAGTGATAATATTATTTCTCAAACATATAATTAAGAATTCAATTTTCAAGTTTACCAAAATATTTGTTGAAAAAAGTTATACTCTTAAATATATATTTTAGATTTTCAATACTTCAAAATATTAAAATAAATATTAATCATTATCCTAAAGATATTAGTTTAAAAACTTGAATTAAAAATATTTTTATTGGGAGAATTACGTTAGTCATGATTTTTTTATGTTTATAATTTATAAAATATTTTTTTTTTGTTTTAATTTCTTAATTAATGTTCTAAAATTACTGATAAGTAACAATCATAGATTAATTCTTAACCTCCCAGTACAAGGATACACCTTGGATTCACCTAAAAAACACAAGGAATTAAGATTTAACTATTGATTTTGTGGGTGATAAGTTTGATCAGAAACAGGTTTGGTACGAATTTAATTGTTCATTAGTATTACTGGTGAATGGCCTAACAATGTTGTTACTTATGAGCTCCACTGGCATCCTTAAATTGGTTGTTGAGGCGAGATCAGCCTTTAATTCATAATTGTTTGAGGCTTTGAGCTATGATTATTGGCTATGTGTTAATCTGTGTAGAGTGTGGACAGCTTAGAGAAGTTGATTGATCACGAACAGGTCCTATTGGCGGTTTACCTTCAACTGGGACCTGCTCATTGCTCGAAGCTAGAACATACTATTGAATAATAATTAGGTTCCGAATATAAAGACTATCTTCGTGATGATCCTTACAAATTTATCTTTACAGTCACTAATTAAGGATGTATTTAATTCCAAATTTTGATATACTATTGGATGTTTATTTTAATGAAATATTTGGTAAGAGAAAAGTTTTTAGTTTTCGGGCATCATGTTAAAAAATTTAATTTTTGATGTTTGGTATGTAATTAAAAAAATATTTTTGGAAAAGGATGTTTTCCGATAATGTTTTCTAATCAATTTTCTATGATTTTTTTTATGAGAGAGGTGAAAATCTTATTTTTCTGAGTTTAATTTTTTTTTACTATAATAAAAATATCATGTTATTTTTTATTAAATTATAGACTTAAATGTAATTTTGATATTCTTAATATATAATTTTAGTTCCTTTATTTTAAAATAGAGACATTTAATTCATCTGTTTTAAAAAATTCACAATTCTAGTCTCATATTTTAAAATAGAGATATTTGGTTCTTTTATTTTACATTTTTTTTAGTTAAATTCTCAATTTTGTCTAAATTTTATTTCTTTTATTTTGATCCAATTGAATCCTAGACCTAACATATTTATTTAAGGTATCATAAAAAATGACTTAATTAATTATAATGTAAGAAATAAAACATGAATAAAATTGAATATTTGACCAAAATTTATTATTTTTTTTTAAAATATGAGGATTAAAATTGTGAATTTTCTAAAATAGAAAGACTAAATGTCTTTATTTTGAAATATGAGGTCTAATTATGTATTTTTAAAATAAATAACCAATTGTCTTTGTTTTAGTATGAAAGGATCAAAATTATAGATTGAACAAAATAGGAGGATCAAATTTCATTTAACCCTAAATTATATAATGTTGTAAATAATTAAAATGATCGGTAAAAATATGTATAACTCTTTGATTCATAGAAAACTTATCTAAAGAATCTCACCTGACCAATCAAATTAATTTTATTCATTCCCATAAAACATGACTATCAAGATTTATGATTCACAAGAATCATCATTTTCGGACATGAAAAAACTTTTTCCTTACCAAACGTTCTCTAAAAGATATCATTTAAAATTTTGTAAAGAAGGTTATATAAGATAAGAGAAAACTAACCTAGTATAATATGATTGATATATAATCTTATCCTCTAATCATATGATAAGGATTAAGAAATTAGTTCTTAATTCTCAGCCGAATATACTAGGGTTCATAAAATAAAATAAAAGAAAATATTTCTTACTTCTAAAAGGTTGATAAACCAGTTTTGTTTCTTAATATTAATTTTAAGAATCTTATCCTTCAAAGATCAAATCCCAACAATTTATAGTCCTTAATTTTTTTCATTTTGGTCTAACATGGTTAGTGAGATATTCGTGTTTTGCAGGGCTTACTAAAAAGAAGAATGAGCGAGATACTCGTGTAATTTTATAATGTTCAAACATTTATATGACAAGTATTGAAACATTACGACCTCGTGTTCGAATACAGTACTTTCTGACTTGTACCAATGTTATTCGAATGTTATATTTAACAAAACACCATTGCGTTAGGGTCAAAACACTAGTCAGGTTCAAATGGCGTACTGTATATTATTAGCCGGTATTTGTATGGCTATGGGTGTATTGCTTTTGTGATTCTATTTTCAGGGCTGTGCTGTCATTCAAGAACTCTTGTATCTTTCATGTCTTTTTTTCCCAAACAATAGCACTCTTGTTCTCAGTCTGGACTACAATTTACAATAATGCATAGTTTTACTTATTAAAGAAAGGTTTATATATATATATATATATATATATATATATATATATATATATATATATAATTATATTTGAGTCGTAATATTTAATTATGTCAAGTTTGTATTGAAATATGTCATAGCATCTCTTAAGCAAAAATTAAAAATGACAATATAAACATTTAATATTTTAATTATTACATTAGACTTTTATTCAAGGTTGTAAATTGAATAAAAATAGAAATTCTTCTAGATTTGAAATTTAAATGGTTAAATTAATAAAAAATCATTTTTAAGACTAAATTATAATATATAGGTATATATTTCAATAACAAAAAAAATGTGATTTTATTAAAAAAATATAACTAATGTGACCATTTTCTTTCTGAAATGGAATATGGTATATTAAAGATAGTACACATTATATATATTATTAAATGAATAAATATGAACTAAAATGAAAATACTTTTGAAATTTGTTATCCAACACGGGATATAAATTGTGATTCCAGACAAAACTGATCTATATATAATATATGGATTCTTGTTATACTTTAATTAAGAAGTTTCTTTTATATAAATCTAAATACAGAATAACATATAGTAAATTAAATAAATATTCGTAGAAGAGTTTTGTGAAAAATGTAAGACGATGAAATTAAAGGAACGCTTGTTTACATGTTGGATGTAGGTAACATGTATTCCACAGTGAGAAGCAAGAATTTGTAGTTTTTAGTTGAACGTGGATTTGGATGGCCCAGAACATTAAAACAAGCACATGCTATAACGAGTTGAAAAATGTTTTATTAACACCTTATACCAATACACACCTATAGAGAGAAAGAGATAGATGAGAGAAAAGTGTAATGAAATATAGGTAATATGTATTAAGAAAAAAAAGATAAAAAATAATGTTAACGAAGTATTTATATTGTTGTAAGTGTCCAAAAATCACAATTCTGACAAAATAAGAGCAAAATGAGGTGAGGTGAAGGGCTGTCCAAATAGCAAATGCAAGTGCATAGTGGAAAGCACTAATATTTTTGCCCAAATCACAACACATAAGATGCCTTCTTTGTGGCCAAAAATAAAATGCATGTCTTAGTCTCTATAATTATAAAGGCAGCTGCATACAGCTATATATGGCTGATCAAGGGAATCCTTCCAAAGCGTAATGTTCCATAGGATCAAAATTAATTTATTTGGAGAGAACGAATGGTGAGGAATTTAAGTAATTTTTAAGAAATTATATGTTCAATAATATTTTGAACCATCACTATACAAAAGAAAAAAAAAAAAAACCCGATATGGAAACCTCCTTATTCAAGCAACTTCCACTTCTTCAGTCTCACTAATTTGATGAAGCTTCGCATTTATATTCGCTGAAAATACTGTAAAATAATAATGGCATTCATATTAATGCATGCCAAAATACCAACATCATGCATGGCTATTAAAATTCTAGAAAGCAACGCAAATGTATTTGAAAATTATTATAAAAGGGAATGAAAAAAGTTTTAAAATTAGCACGTGTGTAAATCATGTCTCTGTTTTCTTATAACTTGTAAGATTATTTGTGTATATCACTTTATTACATTTACATTGGTATTTTGGTACCAGATTCTCTTTCTATAATATATAATAATTATTTGGCAGTGAAAAAAAAAACATTGGTATTTTGGTAAACATGGAAGAAAAGAAATTTTAGAAGAGTGAGGAGCCAAAAGACAAGAGACAAATAATCAACATAGTACAGCTGATAGCGAAACACTGAAAATGACACTGACATGTATATTCACTCCATCACAATTCTTAGTGTGAGAAAGGACATAATCATCAACTGAGCCAATCAAAACATGAATCGTATTCGTACATCGTATTGGACACAGTTTAAGTACTCAACGTTATCATACTCGGCTCGGACTGGCCGGGAAATTGGTTTGAGCCGCTAAATGAATTGACCATGTGACGGATTCGGTATGAGTTGCTTTGAGTTGATGGGTTTAGACTTTAGAGATCAAACCGGTGAGTCGTTGGGTCAAGCACTTGTTTTTTTTTTTACCTCAAAATAGTTCACTTATGACACCATTCAATTTATACAATACACTTATGTTATTTACATATTTGCTTACTCTTTTGACCAACCACAACCACATCACTCATATGTTGGGATTTAAGATGATAAAATTCTTTCTAATTTGGCTTCTTCGGAAGTAAGATATTGTTTTTACCTCATCTCATCCAATAGACTTACTAATTTAAAAAATGTGATTCATAGAATCATAATTATAAAATCATATTTTTGAATGTTATGGGTATGTTTGATAAAAACTAGCTGGGAGTTAAAAATTAAGTTAGTAGTTGAAAGTTGGAACTAGTTTATTAAATTATAAATGCTTGTTAAAATTAGTTATTGAAGTAATTGAAAAATGTAAAATAACAAGAATAACATATTTTAAAAAAAAGAAATAAGAAAATTAAATAAATATTTTAAGGATAAAAGGAATAAAATATAAAAACCTAGAAGCTAACTCTTTAAAAAAATGTTATTAACATTTAAAAAAATACTAGATGCTACTTAAAAAAATCTGTTTTCCTAATAATTAAACAAATTTTTTAGCTAGTGAAAAAAAGTTAGAACCTAACTAAAATGACTTTCCCAACATTTGGATGAGGTAGAAATAAGTAAGAAAGAAATCATAAGAGAGAGAGAAACAAAGTAAAAATAAAATAAAAATGTGTTATTTGAATGAAAAAAAAAAAAAGAAGAAGAAAGAAGTAGTCAATTTTTTCATTAAATTAGTTTTTTTTTTCTCAAATTTATTTTTTAGGTTTGATTTAGTCTTTTAGTCTTTTGTTGGGTTCAATGAGGTTCTCTAATTTATAAAATTGGCTCAATTTGACCTTGTCATCTAAATTGAACTAATGGTGATAGGAAAAATGTGTGTTATGCTAATGCTATCTCACTAAATATTCTTAACACAGTTCAATTTAAAAGAAATGATCAAATTGAACTTGTTTTAAAAAATTAGAAGAACTCTAATTGTACCCCAAAAAATAAAGAACCAAATAGAACCTACAAAATTAAATTAGATGACCAAAAAATTAATTTAATAAAAAAAAAATTTCCTCCCTCTTGAATGGGTGAAAAATAGTGTAAAAAGAAATATCTAAATTGTATGAAATATTTTTTCATAATAATAATAATATAAATTTCAATTTTTAATTTAAGCAGAAAAACTATATCTTTACTAAAATATCTTTTCTCAATATAATTTATTTTTATGTTTTATATCATAAAAATTATTTAATATTAGATATAACTAAAACAAAAAATAAATATCTAATGGTTCAGACCCAAGAGAGAAGAGGGAATGGGAAGAAGTGTGATAAACTCAAAATGAATTATATTGATACTAAGAAGGAAAGTAGAAAGTGACTCCTCTATCCTTTATATAGGCTCCAAATAAATACATATCTAATAATATGTTTTACATCAATTGTTCTACAAAAAATATCCCAACTGTTAGATATGAAAACTCATATTTTTATTTTCTGAATAAAAATAAGAAGAATGCTAGTGATACTCTTTGTTGCATCCTCTTTCTAATTGGTAAATTTTAATAATTTTCATTCAATAGTAGAAAAAATGTTAGAAAGAAAGCATCTAAGAGAATGATACTAGCATTCCTCTAAAAACAATGAAAATAAAATGTCATTATAAATCATGTTAAGTAAAACATGTAACATATTGAAAAGATTTTAAGTAAATTTCAATCAATTTAGAAAAAGTTACAGAAAGAGTATTCCTCTAAAAACAATGAAAAAGAAATGTCATTGTGAATCTTGTTGAGTAAAATGTGACTAACATATTGAGAGATTAACAAAAGCATAACCTAAGAGATGAGGGAACATTTTAATTACAATCTTAATTAAACCATAAATAATTTTTCCCGTTGCAATTTCCCCCTTTTTTCTTGTAATTTTTTTTATCATTCAGAAGATTTTCTTGTCAACTTTGCAAGTACAGAACTGGATGTGAAAGACTAATCTAAACCAATTCTCAAATCTCTATCTGAGTTTTTTTTCTTGCCTTTTCACCGTATGTGGTTCAGTCAATTAATGTTTATTGTATAAAAGCACGCTTGAGTACGTGTGTTATATGAGATACAGAGTGTATATATGTACATTAGAGTAATCAATACAAAACTACTATTATTTCTTTTCTCATTTATCTTCTGTGTTTGAGTGGTTTCTTCCAACATAAAATAGAGATGGCGACAATAATTTCCTTTTCGTTTAGTAAAAGACATTTTAATCAAATCAAATAATGCACAACTATCTTACTAAATTCATGTATATTTTTATGGCTATTAATTAGAATCTGCTGGAGTTGGCTACCGACAAAAAAAATTGGTTTCTCTGACTAGATTTGGTTGCACGTACTACCACTGATAATACCTTAACCTTTTCAAAATGCTTAATCAAATGTTCAATCTTGGACTAGCTGGGTTCTTGTTAGCTCCAATCAGATTCTAAAGAACAATCTTATCCATTCATCCTTCTAATTTCCAGCTTAGAGTTTGTTTCCACTTGTGGAATTCTGAACTTTCATTATCTTACGCAGATTGAAAGGTGTAAAAAATCCCATAAACTCCGAGTTCTGTACTTTAGTATTAACAAAAATGCAAGTGATAGGTTTAAAATATGCGAAAGTATCTGGGTAAGGATACAGATGTTAAAATTGTTAGAGGCAGTCAACGTAGATGTTTTTCAAAATGTAAATATGGAGACAGATATTATAGTTTTCTTATTCTACCTATTGACACATTCCTTTTAAAAATCGTAATGTGTAATGTATCATAACACATTGGTGAAGATAACAGGATATCAACATGTTTAGGGGTTCTTATGAGCAAGGTTAAATAAAAACTTTTTCCTAACGGAGATTTTCAGATAAAAGAGAAGAGATGCAAGCAACACGTAACTGATGTAGCCACACATCATTGAACTCAAAGAAGAAGAAAGGAATACCAACAAAGTAACTCATTGCATTTGATTAAAATGACAGAAGAGATACATTGACCGCAGGTAAGTGCTCTGTATATAGAGGTCATTTCTAACAATCTAATATAACTCTTAACAGAGGGGTTGCTATTGATAAGTTTGATTACACCTCTTACAGGAAAGGATCCAAACCCCCCACCCCCCCACCTCATCTTTCTTAGGATTCTTTGTATAAGTATGAAAAGAAGAAAAAATAATAAAATATTAATAAAAAATATATATAAGAAAAATAAGTTTTTAAAAGTAGTAATTCATATCTCTACTTTTATCCATAAAATTAATAATAATATTTTTTGAAATTTATTATTTATCTGAAGTAAAATATTTAAATAATTATGTAAACCCCCCACCCCCTAATACACTTCTAGATTCGTCGTGACCTCTTAGCTCAATTATTGCATTGGTTGGACTAAATATATATAGCTGGACAAGTTTTATGATTATTATATAATAATTAATATAATTGAACAAAATTAGCTGTACAAGTTCATTGTTACTATAGTTTTCCACTCAATTACTAGTTTTGGCTATAAATTTTCACATGTTCTTCATATTGGAACCAGATTCCTAGTCCCTGTGTTAAAATCCCCAGATTTGTAAGCATAGGTAGGTACCATATGGTGAATTCTCGTATTTCAAATTATCGCTGAACATACCACTTAAGGTATAACAACTAATTTATGCATCCTGATGAGATCTGTTGGAGACATGTTGCAGGGTCAATATCATACAGTGTAGTTTGCTGGAATTTCTTGTGGCTTGGAATACATGAATCACTTTCAGTACAGAGCCAATGTTGGTCACTTTATTGAGAATTTCAAACAGATTAAGATTCCCACTTTTTTTTTCTCATAATGCGCGCAGAACTATCAAATAGATCTCATTTGAAATATAAACATTGACGTAGATGGCTTATGAAGCACCATCATACAGAATGAAATAATTGAAGGACTTGGACAAATTTCCAGATGATGAGTTACAGTTTATCTATTGTATCAGTTGAATGAACCCTTTCCATTCAGATGTAGACGTATAAACACCATATGTTATTGTTCATGGATTAGAACGTTCTCAACCCTTAATTTGGTGTATCCATAATAAATTATTAAATAGCAGCTTAATGTGATTACATTAAATGTTGTTGTCCTAAAGTGAATGGATATAAAGGGTGATAGACTATACTACATATTATATAAAGCAGTTGCAGAACAATGAAACTTTGCCGTTTTGCTCTTAATTTGATTTGGGTGCGACAACCACCTCTACACTTTTTGTATGTGAGATGCTTAATGTACTTATGGATGCGAGACTGAGCTAGCAAGGCCCAAGTTCATGAATTTTGCTGACAGAATTAAATAGATAAAGTTATAGTACTCTGTAATTACAACTTTTGGTCTAATGTTACGCGTTCGATTTAATGGGTGTTATCAAAATTAAGGTCATGAATTTGGTAGCATATAGGATAAGTGAGTCAGAGTGGATTATAGGTTCGACCCTCCAAAATCAAATGGAGTTGAATATGATCAGAGCATCATAATTTATCGCGTTTCATAAATTATTGCAATCAAGAAGTTAAGTTTTCCTTCACCTGATGATACACGTAAAAATATTATTGGTATTCTAAATTATGGTATTTTGGATTGTTCATTAAATTGTGGACTTCACCTTATCATACACATACAAGTCTTCCTTCACCTAATTATGGGTGAGTTTGGTTAAGTTTTTTTTTAGGAAAAAAACACTTATTTTATAAAAAAAATCGCTTATTATAAAATTTTAAATGTTTGTACAAACTTATTTAAACAAGCAAAAGCTGAAAATAAACTAAAAATAGCCTATTTTGATAAGTTACTTGAGTAGCTTATCTAAATAAGTTGGTTCAGAAGTAGGAATTAGAAAAACACGAGATGGGTTAATGAAAATTTTGGACGAAACTACCCCTCTTTTTAAGAGACAAAGCTTTAGTTTACATATGTGTATGGTGGCCATCCTCATCCTCGCCCTCAAGTGAAGGCGCTCCTGCGAAGCTTCCAGCACTGCTCGGATCTAGCTCAACGAGGCAAATTTGCACTAGTGGACGTGCCAACCAATGGCTTTGGCTGTAGCGACATGGAGAAACAGAGAAAATTCTATTTCAAATTCATTCACATTTCTGTTGATGTATGTTGTAATTTAGTTAATTAGTTAGAAGTTAGTTAGTAACTCATTTTGAAGTTAGTTTGACAGTTATGAAGTTTGTTATAGCTACATGTGCAGTGTGTATAAAAATAATAGTGATCATCAATGAGAAGTATGAAAGTGCAGAAGTTTTTTTTCTTCAGAATTCTAAGTCCCCTCTATTTTTTCTCAATCAATTCCTTTATCATCTTCTCTTATTCTCTAACATAGAGTGACAGTGAGTGCATAGTGTGAGTGTGTGTGAGAACTTTATTGTTCCAACAAACTGGTATTCAGAGCTAAGGTGCAAGATCCCTGGATACCAAAATTGAGATGGCTTCCTCGAATGGAAATTTTCTAGCATTTATGTCTGTTCTCATAGGCAAGAACTATGATGATTGGTGTGCTCAGATGAAGGTAATCTTTCGATTTCAAGATGTGACAAGTGGTGCAAGAAGGGATTCAAGAACTTGAAAAGAACCTAACTGATACACAGAAGGTGGCTCGCCGTGATTTGATGAAAAGAGATGCAAAGGCATTGTTCATTATTCATCAGTGTGTAGATGCAGATAATTTCCAGAAAATTAGATCAGCTGATACTGCAAAGAAGACATGGGATACTCTAGAGAAATCATATGCAGGGGATAGCAAACTCAAGAAGGTGAAGTTGCAGACCTTGAGAAGGCAGTATGAACTTCTACAAATGCGTGATCAGGAAAGCATTGGTGAGTTCTTTTCTCGAATCTTGGAAATTATAAATCAAATGAATGCTTATGGTGACAAGCAATCAGACTTGGGGATCATTGACAAGGTATTAAGAACCTTGACACCAAGATTCGATCATATATGGTGGCAATTGAGCAAGGTCAGGATCTTGAAGAAATGAAGATTGAAGAACTGCAAGGAATACTTGAAGCTCAAGAGATGAGGCTTAATGAAAGAAACTCACAAAGAACAATTGAGCAAGCTATGCAAGCCCAAACAACCAAAGAGAACAACTATGATGGTGACAAGAATAAGAAGGGAAAGGGAAAGTGGAAGAACAATAAGTGGAAGGGGTCAGGTGAGGGCTCCAGCAGTTCTGGAAATCATAACCAGAATGAAGAAACTGACAAGAAAAGTGGAGGGAATCACAAAGTGGGCAAGAAGAAATTCAACAAGAAAGGGATTCAGTGTTATAACTTTTAGAGATGGGAACATTTTGCAGATGAATGCAGAAATAAAAGGGTTCCAAGAAATGCAAATGAGGCTCGATTGGCACAAGATGAGGATACTGACTTTGATAAAGTGTTACTAATGACAACTACAAACTCAGAAGAAGACAATGTTAATATGTGGTATCTTGATACAGGCTATTCCAATCATATGACTGGACATAGAGAATGGTTTGTAAACATTGATGATAAGGTGAAGAGCAAGATCAAGTTTGCAGATAACAGTTCTGTAACTGCAAAAGGCATTGGAAAGGTGATGATTCAAAGGAAGGATGGACAACACTTATTTATCAATGATGTGCTATATGTTTCCAATATGAAGAATAATTTGATGAGTTTGGGACTGTTGCTAGAAAAGGGCTACTCAATGCAGATGGAGGACAATCAATTGAAGATGTTTGATAGCAATAGAAGGTTGATTCTAAGGGCCTTTTTCTCAAGAAATAGAGCATTCAAGATTGGAATTCAGATTGTAGAATTTCAATGGCTGGCTACTTCTATAAGTAATGAAAGCTGGATGTGGCATCACAGGTTTGATCATCTAAATTTCATGAGTTTAAGTGAATTGAAAAGTAAGAAAATGGTTCATGGTCTCCCTCAAATTGAGATACCAAACCAGTTGTGTGTTGAGTGTTGTGTGTCAAAGCAACCAAGGAATTCTTTCAACTCAGAAATTCTAATCAGATCCAAAAGAAAGCTTGAAGTGATCTATTCTAATGTGTGTGGTCCTTTTGAAGTGAAATCCCTAGGAGGTAACAGTTACTTTGTGTCATTCATTGATGAATTTACTAGAAAAATGTGGATCTATCTCATTAAGCAGAAAAGTGAAGTGTTTAACATCTTTAAGAAGTTTAAGCTGTTGAGTGAAAAGTAGAGTGATAAGGTAATCAAAGTGCTTAGAACAGATGGAGGTGGTGAGTATAACTCACATGAATTTCAAGTATTTTGTGATGAAGAGGTAATAATTCATGAAGTGACATCTCCCTATACACCTCAGCATAATGGTGTTGCTGAGAGAAGAAACAGAACCATTATGAACATGGCCAGGAGCATGATGAAAGGGAAAGGAATGCCTCATTACTTCTGGGGAGAGACAACTTCTACTGCTATGTATATTCTAAATAGATGTCCCACTAAGAGATTACAGGGATACACACCTAAAGAAGCATGGTTAGAAAAGAAGCCTAGTGTGAGTCATTTTAGAATATTTGGTTCGCTGTGTTTTAAGCATGTGCCTGAGCAGATTAGAAAGAAACTTGATGACAAGGCTGAACCAATGATACTCATTGGATATCATCCAACCGGTGCCTACAAGTTGTATGATCCTAGAATGAGGAAGGTTGTGATTAGAAGAGATGTCTTGATAGATGAAACAAAGGGCTGGAATTGGGAAATAAATGCTGCTGACAATGGTGAAAGAAAGGTGATTATGAACCTTGAAGACAAACAAAGTGAAGATGATGTACCATCTGGTGGAGAGCAACTCAGAAGGTCACAAAGAGGGATACAAGTACCACAAACACTTAAAGAGTATGAATTGTATCTTGATACAATAATCACTATAGAAGGGGATTTTGTGCACTTTACTCTACTTGCTGAATCAGAACCAAATGAGTCATGATGAAACCTCACAAAGTTCACATTGGAGAGCAGCTATGGACGAAGAATTGAGATCAATTGAGAAGAACCAAACTTGGGAGTTAGTCCACTTACCTCAAGGAAAAAGAACAATTAATGTGAAGTGGGTCTATAAGACTAAAGTAAAGCCTAATGAAGATGTATCCAAGTATAAGGCAAGATTAGTAGCAAGGGAATTTCTACAGAAACATGGCTTGGATTACAATGAGGTTTTTGCTCCAGTTGCAAGACTTGAAACTGTTAGGCTCATTGTGTCAGCTACTAGCAATAGAAACTGGTCTCTATATCAACTTGATGTGAAGTTAGCATTTTTGAATGAGCCACTTGAAGAAAAAGTCTACATAACTCAACCACCTGGTTATGTAGTGGCAGGTCAAGAGGATAAAGTTTACAAGTTGAATAAAGCACTATATGGCCTTAAGCAGGCTCCTAGATCCTGGAATATGAGAATTGATAGCTTCCTAGTCCAGCAGAATTTCACCAAGTACACTACTGAGCATGGAGTTTATGTCAAAAACACAGATTCTCGTGAGTTTTTGATAATATGTCTTTATATAGATGATTTGCTAGTGACTGACAGCAGTAAAGAAGATATGAGAGTGTTCAAAGGAAGAATAATGGAAGAATTTGAGATGTCTGATCTTGGTGAACTATCATACTTCCTGGGTATTGAATTTGTTTCTACTAGTAAAGGGATTTTCATGCATCAAAAGAAGTATGCATAAGACATTCTGAAGAGGTTCAAATGATGGAGTGCAATTATGTGATCACACCAACTGAAACTGGAATTAAGCTGCAAATAGATGGGGATGAAAAAGAAGTCGATCCTACCTTGTACAAGCAAATTGTAGGCTCATTGAGGTACCTATGTCTCACCAGACCTGACATTGCCTATTGTGTTGGGTTGATAAGCAGGTTTATGGAGAAACCAAAGACACCTCACTTCCTGGTAGCAAAGAGGATTCTAAGGTATGCGAAAGGAACATTAGATCTTGGCATTTTATATCCTTACCGTCAGAAGAGTATAGAAGGAGAAGTGTTTGGTTATAGTGATTCAAATTGGTGTGGTGATAAGGATGATAGGAAAAGCACTGTTGGGTATGTTTTCAAATTTGGAACAACACCAATCTCTTGGTGCTCAAAGAAGCAAAGTGTAGTTGCTTTGTCAACATGTGAAGCAGAATATATAGTTGTTGCTATGGCAGCTTGTCAAGCTCTATGGCTGGAAGCTTTAACGGAAGAATTGAACGAGAGGTTGTAGTCCTATGAGGTTGTTGATTGATAACAAATCAGCAATTGATTTAGCCAAGCATCCTGTGGCACATGGCAGGAGTAAACATATTGAAACCAAGTTTCATTTCTTGCGTGATCAAGTGAGTAAGGAGAAGCTTGAATTGGAGTTTTGTAGGTCTGAAGATCAAGTTGTAGACATACTAACTAAGCCATTGAAGTCTATCAAGTTCAAGGAATTGAGAGACAAGTTAGGAGTGACATCCTTGACAAATCTAAATTAAGGAGGGATGTTGATGTATGTTGTAATTCAGTTAGTTAGTTAGGAGTTAGTTAGTAACTCATTTTGAAGTTAGTTTGACAACTATAAAGTTTTTTATAGCTACATGTGCAGTGTGTATAAAAATAATAGTGATCATCAATGAGAAGTATAAGAGTGCAGAAGTTTTTTTCAGAAAAGTCCCCTCTATTTTCTCTCAATCAATTCCTTCATCATTTTCTCTTATTCTCTAACATAGAGTGACAGTGAGTGCATAGTGTGAGTGCGTGTGAGAACTTTATTGTTCCAACAATTTGAAAGCCCTCACTCATCCAAAGCCCTCATTTCGTGGCCTTCCTCCTTTCTCATTGTGACCTAACTCCAGGCTTCCCTCCGCATAAGTGTTGTTCTTCAGGTGAGGTTTATGTTGTATCAAGGGATGGTAATTTCTCCTCTCCTTTCAATTTCAATTGTATGATTATGGGTCTTTGGGTTTATGTGTAAGGCTTTAATTGGAGATTGTTTGAGTTTTTAGTTAGAAGAAAAGTATTGGAGATTGTGAGATGTTGTTGTTTCTTTCCTAATTGAATTACTTTGTGAGACGTTGTTATGTGAATTTTAATCAAATTGTTGTGAGTTTGTGCTTCCTTTTGTGCTCTTAGGTGGTTTGGGGTAAGACACACCTTGTGCTTCATTCCTAACTATTGGTTTTTAATAAATTTCATTTTGCTTTACAAGTAAAAGTAAAAAATCAAGATTCTGTGACTAAAATTGGAATTGAAAACAAAAAAGGATGGGCAACTGATATGAATTGTAGAACACCCCATCCAACCACCTAGGTTGAGACAATCATATGTATCTTTTGTTGTGCTAATTTGATCTAATAGTGTTTTTGCTCTTAATGAAGTATCATTAAAGACTCAAAGATGAGGATGACTTCTTTGTAAGCTTTCCATTTGTTAGCTAAATTGAATTGTAAATGTGAATTCATTGCTCTGGCATTTTGTGTGAATGTTGCATAATCAAAAGAGAGTGACGGTCTAAATGTGCTTCTAGTATGTCATTTTTGGAATTGAAAATTTGCAAGTGCTCAATGAATGGAAACAAGGAGTTGAGAGTGTTGCACGCATATACTTCAAATGCTTGTTGGAAGATTGCAAAGCTCAATGCCATTTTTTTTTAAGATAGTCAAGTAACTTTTACCAAAAGAGCTGGGAACATAGCGGATTAGCTAAGCATGCTTTTATTTCCAAAGAAATGTATTGGGTGAAAGATTATCCCATCAAATTGAATCTTCTATTCTTTTGGATGTACAATGTATTGGATGCTTATAAGGTCTTTTATGTAAATTTGTGATGAAAAAATCACTTATACAATTGTCACACACAAACAAGTTTAAAATCACTTTTAATTATAAAAAAAACACTTTTTATAGTTGAAACCAAACATGAAACAATTTCTGCTTATATAAAAATCACTTTAAAAATAAATCACTTTTTTATACGTACTTATTTTAATCTTAAACAAACTCACCCTATATTACTTTTATTCAAAGTTATAAAAAAAAAACTTATATAGCATAAATTTATATTTAATGTATTTTTTCTTCTTCTGAGAACCTAAATTTCACTTACTTGAAGTCTTAACTATCATTTTTTACCCTAATTCATAAATTTAAGCCTAAGTCTTGTTTATGATACATAATCTTGGCTAACTCGAAGTCCTAAATATATATCCTAATGTGACACCCTAACTTGATTAACTTGAAGCCTAAGTCTGATTTGTCTCGAAACTGGCCTTTTGATCAAATGGGGATAATTTCATTTGAAATGGAGGTGGGTTGCGGAATTGAGGTCTAGTAATAAGGTAATGTGATAATACATGGCATTATCAGGCTTTTGGGATAAACGGCGGAAAGAGGATAGGGAAGTCAAGGAAGCATCCATGTCTCCCTGTAATGTGATCAGACCACCATTATGAAAGAACTTCATGAGCAGCGTATTGTAATCAGTCAATACTGGTCCCAGTGACTTCAACCACTGAACTCCCAACACCACATTCGCACCCGAAATGGGGAGAACATATAAGTCAACGTGAAAATTGTGAGCCTGAATGGTGACCGGAATTTCCTCGCAGATGGTGTTGCACTCTAGTTGGTGGCCATTGCCAACCATGACACGCAGGGGAGTTGTGGTTCTGCAAGGAAGGCTCAATTGGGTCACGAGCTGCAGTTGAATGAAGTTATGAGTGCTCCCGCCATCTACAAGGAGCACTACGTTGTTGCTGGCAATAGTGGCGATGAAACGAAGTGTTTCAGGGGCCAGGTGGCCAGCCATGGAATTTAAACTTAACTGGGCCGGGTACGGGTCTGGGTTATGGGCCGGGTCAAAAGACGGGTCCGGGTCAGGGTCCAAACTGGTTATAAGAGGGGAGTCAGGTATGGGTATGGTGTCACGGTCTTCAGCGAGAAGGAGGAATACCCGAGAGGCACACTGGTGTCCTCGATGGTATTTCTCATCACAGTTGAAGCAAAGACCTCGTTCCCGGCGAAAGGCAATCTCGTCCGAGGTGAGGCGCTTAAACGGCGGGGGTGGGTTGGGGCGAGGGTTTGGGGGGGTAAGGGAGGTGTCTGTTTGGGAGAGGGTGAGGGAAAAGAAGGTGGGCAAGGAGAACGGAGAGGTGGGGCAGAGAAAAAAGGGGCAGAGGGTGGTCGCGGACGGCTGGACGTGAGGATGGGCCGCGAGTCGAGGAGTTTTTCTTCTTGAAGTTTGGCGAGGCCAGCTGTAACAACCGTAACTGTTAATAAATAAATAATACAGTAATAAGTTAATAAATAAATAAATAAATAAGTAAAAAAATATAATATAATTAGGTCATAAATCTCCACTATATAAACCAAATGTTAACCTAGAGCAGCTTTTACAAAACACTTCTGTCCCTTTTTCTTCTTTTGACGCACAAGAACCCTAACAGAGCAACCAGAGGAGGAAGAGCTCTAGAGAGCACCAGAAAAGCCACAATTGCTAACGGAGAACGATTGAGGGACTACGTCGAGGTAAGGGATGAGTTATTCACGCTTGAGGATTAGAATGAACATGTATAGGGATCCCTAGAGGATCAATTTTTGGGTATTTTGGATTGTTTCTTAACTGATTTTCTCAAATTTATGCTTGTCATGTGACTGAATTTCACTTTTTACAAATTTGATTTATTTACATATATTGCAAGTCTTGATTTCGTATGAATTATTTTATTGTTTGAATGTTTTGATTTCAATTTAAATTACATAATAATGATCATATATGTAGGCACATTATATGAATTATATGAATTGTTTACCCACGTTTGCCGGATGCCTATATGACTGATTTTGAATCATATCTAATCATATAATGAAATTAGATTTTTTTTTGTGTGGATACATATATTACTAAACATTAACGCGTATGATTGTTGTTAATTGGTGCTTGTACCGTACTGGACTTGTTGAAATATATATATTTTTTTTTACTTGCAAATTCATTTACTGTAGCACGTTGATTTTGTGGCTTTGTTGATATATATATATATATATATATATATATATATATATATATATATATATATATATATATATATATATATTTGCTTGCAATCCACTCATTGTAGCACGTTGGTTTTGGTACATATATATGACAGATTTTATATCCACGTCTTTTGTTTTTATTTTGGAAGTGGCAGGTACGTATTTTTTTTTCTTGTTAGTTACATGTTTTAATATTTGTTTATCAAATACAATTAATAATAAAGTAAGTTTTTGTTAGAAAAAAAAATAATATATTGTAACTATCAAATACGTACATAAGAAAGCTATTTTTTTGTGCAAATTGATATGTTTAATATTATAAACTAAATACTGTTGTGAAACTATTGTTTATTGCTTTTTAGAAATAAATTTAATAGTGTTGTAAAATTATTAGTTTATTTCTTTTTAGTTGTATATGTTACAGCTGTATAATAATAAATTAAATATTGTGTAAAATTATTGTTCAATAATAATTATTCTTATTTTGTTGAATTAATATATTTGAGCATTAGGAAAAATTTGAAAGTATTAAAAAAATGGTTTAGTACTTTATTTATTTTTGTCTTAGTGTATTTCAAGTAAACACTTTTACTGTGATGTGTAATAATAATAATAAATATATAAATAAAAATAAGGTTATAGATATTATTGTTTCATAGTGATTATTGTTGTGACTTTATAGATTAATTGTTATAGAAGTTTTTTTTTTATGTTGTTGAATTAATACATTTCGATTTAATTTATATTTTGTGATGTCAAGTAAATGTTACTATTGAATCATATGTGTAGGGTGCATGAGATGCAATAAATTATTTTATTATGAAAATGCGATTGAGATGATGTGTAATTGATAATCAATTGATACGTAATGGATTGTGAATTACATGACTCTTGAGATGTTGTATGTTTTGAGTTGTGAGCCATGAATTATGTAATCACACAACTGTAAGACCTTTTAAGGGCGACGAGTTAATGCGCGATGAGTTGTGATGAGATCCACTGTGGGAACCCGACGAGTTAACCACTTGAGGCGCACTGAGTTAAAATATATACAATCGAGATTTTGAAAACAATTGAATAGTTGTGTGCATTGCATAATTCATAGGTAGAGTTTGTGTGTTCAAATGTTTTTTTTTGGGTTAGACCTGAATCAGGAGGGAGAGGCCCTGACGGACTCTTCGGAGTGTATGCCTTGGGGGTCATCCGGTTTGAGTGCTCTTGTAAGCCTGTGCCGATCCCACATGGTTGGAGCATTCTCGCAAAACAGCGTGACCCTGACTGATCTCCCTATTATTTCACTTAGTGAGAGTGACTTGACTTACCCATTGTGAGGCATGTCCTATCATGTACTCCTAGGCGCCCGACGAGGTTTTTCACTGAAAAATGATACCACATTGCATATAGGCTTGAGTCTTAGTATAATTGTTGCATAACACTTGTGTTTGAATTTCATTGAGTTAACAATTGTGGTTGATGTTATTTTATGGAGTGTGTAAACTGGAATGGGTGTGAATAATGTGTGCGATTTTGTGCAGTAATGTTATTTATATAAATTCAGCTTTAGGTATTATATGTTTCACATGCTCTAATATTTTATTATATACGAATGTGATAACTCACTCCCGGTGTGCATTTGTGTTTGGGTTGATTGCCATTTGTTCAGGTGAGCCATCATATGATGAATTCCATGTTAGAGCCGGAGAGACTTAATTTGTGATAGAGACATGCTCTGATAAGTGTGACATTGGGGCATAGGAATTACTTCGCATGCTATATTTTCCGTAAACAATATCGTTGAGTTATGTTTTCTGTTTTTAGTTTTTTTTTTTATTTAGACGGCCTTGTTTTGAGCCGGAATAACTTTGTTGTTTTTATTTGAACAATTTCTACTATGTTTTCATTAAGTGAATGTGAACCCTTCATCTTTTGAAATCAATTTAAAGTAAATATGTTTAAAAAAAAATTCCGCATGATTTTATTTCCTTGTATTTGTTATTTGTGAGGGTAGAGGGTGTCACATTTAGTGGTATCAGAGCAGATCGAACCTTTCGGCCATGTGTGTTATGAGCTTTCTGTGTTTCCTTGTGTACTCTGATGCGTTGTGTTTGTTTTGTTTGATTAGAAGTGTACTCTATTGTGTTGGTATATATATATATATATATATATATATATATATATATATATATATTCAAAGTTTTGTTACTTGCGTGACATAGGGAGTAATGGCTGGGAGAAATGAACGAGAACGACTCCTTACCGAGGCCTTGAACAACTTGGCGCAAGTTATGGCCAATCAGGGAGGCGATGGAGGAGCAACTATGTACCATGGTTTAGATCGCTTTGAGAGGAACAAACCACCTATCTTCAAAGGGGGTTATGATCATGAGGGTGCTGAGGCTTGGCTGAGGGAGATTGAGAAGATCTTCCGGGTGATGAAATGTCAGGACCATCAGAAGGTGTTGTTTGCTACTCACATGCTAGCAGATGAGGCAGAGTATTGGTGGGAGAACACTCGCCCACGTTTGGAGGGAGCAGGTGGTGCTGTTGTTCCATAGGGGACCTTTAGACAGACTTTTCTGGAGAAGTATTTTCCAGAAGATGTGAAGAATAGAAAGGAGATGGAGTTCCTTGAGCTTAAACAAGGGAGTATGACGGTGGCAGAGTATGCAGTGATGTTTGAGAACCTTGTAAGGTATTTTCCTCATTATCAGGGGAAAGCTGGGGAGAGGTCCAAATGCGTGAAATTTGTCAATGGCCTACGACCATAAGTAAAGATGATGGTAAATTATCATGGTATTCACAACTTTGCACAATTGACCAACATGTGTAGAATCTTTGATGAAGATCAGCGGGAGAAGGCTGCTTTTTACAGGAATGCCAATGCTAGTCATGGGAAAGAGAAGAAGTCTGTGACTCACAGTCGTGCTAAGCCATATTCTGCCTCTCCCGAGAAATATGGAAACCATTCTGGAGGACAAAAGACCAGTGGAGGACATCACCTAGCTGGTGGGAGTTCTCAGTCTGCTGGTGGAGGTGGTGGTGGTGCTCCTGTTACACCTGCTACACCAATCCGGTGTGCTAAGTGTGGTAGGATGGGTCATTTTGCTCGTGAGTGCCCAGATAGTGATGTGACTTGTTTCAACTGTCGGGGTAAGGGCCACCTCAGTACCAGTTGCCCACATCCGAGGAGGGAGAAGATGAGTGGAAGTCTGAATAACCAGAACGGACGACCAAAGACCACAGGGAGAGTGTTTGCTCTTAGTGGTGCTGATGCCGCACAATCTGATGATCTCATTCAAGGTATGTGTTTCATAAGTCAAGTTCCCTTGGTTGTATTGTATGATTCAGGTGCAACCCATTCATTTATTTCTCGTGTCTGTGTTGAAAAACTTGCCTTGCCTATGTCTTTCTTGAAATTTGACTTGATTGTGAATACACCTGCTAGTGGGTCTGTTTTAACTTCTGATGTGTGTTTGCAATGTCCTGTCTTAATTTCTGATAGACAATTTCTTATTGACTTAGTTGTTTTACCTTTGAGTCAGATTGATTTTATTCTTGGTATGGACTGATTATCTTCCAATCATGTCTTATTAAATTGTTTTGAGAAATATGTTGTCTTTCCTGAGTCTGGTGTGAGTGAAGGTGATATATTTTTGTCTGCTAACCAAGTTGAGGCATCTTTAAGGGAGGATGCACAGGTATACATGATCTTAGCAAGTATGAGTGTTGATACCAAAACCCCTGTGAGTGATATACCATTGGTGAGAGAGTTTCCAGAGGTGTTTGAGGAGGTGTCAGGATTACCACCTGAGAGAGAGGTCGAGTTCTCGATAGACCTAGTGCCCGGTACTGGACCCATATCCATAGCACCTTATAGGATGTCCCCTAAAGAGTTGAGTGAGCTTAAGAAACAGTTAGAGGAACTTTTAGAGAAACAGTTTGTGAGGCCTAGTGTGTCACCCTTGGGAGCACCGGTGTTGTTAGTTAAGAAGAAGGATGAGACTATGAGGCTATGTGTAGATTATCGTCAGTTGAATAAGGTAACGATTAAGAATAGGTACCCTTTGCCTAGGATAGATGACTTGATGGACCAATTAGTAGGGGCTTGTGTGTTCAGTAAGATAGATCTTAGGTCAGGTTACCACCAGATTAGAGTGAAGCCTGAAGATGTTCTGAAGACTGCCTTTAGGACCCGTTACAGTCATTATGAGTACTTGGTTATGCCTTTTGGTGTGACCAACGCCCCTGGTGTGTTCATGGATTATATGAATAGGATCTTTCATCCCTACCTAGATAGTTTTGTAGTGGTCTTCATAGATGATATCTTAGTGTATTCTAAGACTAGAGAGGAACATGAAGAGCATTTGAGAGTTGTGTTGCAAACCCTTAAAGACAATAGACTGTATGCTAAGTTGTCCAAGTCTGATTTTTGGCTAGAGGAGGTGAGCTTCTTAGGGCACGTTATATCTAAGGGAGGGATAGCAGTAGATCCTTCCAAGGTAGAGGCAGTGATGAGTTGGGAGAGTCCTAAGTCAGTGTTTGAGATTAGGAGCTTTCTTGGCTTAGCAGGATACTACCGTAGATTCATAGAGGGTTTTTCTAAGCTTGCCTTACCTTTGACTAAGCTTACTCGTAAGGGTCAAGTTTTTGTGTGGGATGCCCAATGTGAGAGTAGTTTCCGTACCCTTAAGGAAAGGTTAACCACTGCACCAGTTTTAGTGTTACCTGACCCGAGTGAACCTTTTGTGGTGTACTGTGATGCGTCCAAGATGGGTTTGGGTGGAGTGCTTATGCAATGAGGACAGGTAGTGGCCTATGCTTCTCGACAACTTAAGATACATGAAAGGAATTATCCCACACACGATCTTGAGTTAGCAACCGTAGTTTTTGCTCTTAAGCTTTGGAGGCATTACCTTTATGGATCTAAATTTGAGGTGTTTAGTGATCATAAGAGCCTTAGATATTTGTTTGATAAAAAAGAGCTTAACATGAGGCAAAGGAGATGGTTAGAGTTCCTTAAGGATTACGATTTTGAACTTAGCTATCACCCAGGTAAAGTCAATGTAGTAGCTGATGCCTTAAGTAGAAAATCCCTTCAAAGGTCTACTTTGATGGTTAGAGAGTTGGATCTCTTAGAGCAGTTTAGAGACATGAGTTTGGCATGTGAGATCACCTCTAGTAGCATTAAGTTGGGTATGTTGAGAGTCACTAGTGAACTCTTAAGCGAGATCCATGAGGGTCAGAAGTCTGACCCATTCTTGTTAGCTCAGTTAGAGTCCATAGTCGCAGGGAGAGAGAGTAGTTTTAGAGTGGGAACTGATGGAGTCTTAAGGTTTCAGGATAGGGTGTGTGTGCCTAGTGTACCCAAGCTTAGGAGAACGATCTTGGAAGAGGGCCATAGAAGTAGTCTGAGTATCTACCCGGGAGTGACTAAGATGTACCAGGACCTTAGGCAGATGTTTTGGTGGCCGAGTATAAAGAAAGAAGTTTATGAGTTTGTCCTTGCATGCCTAGCGTGTCAGAAAGCTAAAATAGAACATCATAAGCCTTCAGGGAAGTTGCAACCTTTAGAGATACCTGAGTGGAAGTGGGATAGCATCTCCGTGGATTTCATGGTGGGGTTACCTAGAACCCCCAAAGGTTTAGATTCCATTTGGGTTATTGTAGACAGGTTGACCAAATCTGCTCACTTCATCCCAATAAACATTAGATATTCTTTAGAGAGGTTGACTAGCTTGTACGTCAGTGAGATAGTTAGACTACACGGTGTTCCTTCTAGCATAGTTTCTGATAGAGACCCCAGATTTACCTCTAGATTTTGGGAAAGTCTTCATAAAGCCTTGAGGACCAAGCTTAGGTTGAGTTCTGCTTACCACCCACAGACTGACGGTCAAACCGAGCGCACCATCCAATCCTTAGAGGACCTCTTAAGAGCCTGTGTGTTAGAGCAGAGGGGTAGTTGGGATAGTTTCTTACCCTTGATAGAGTTTACCTACAACAATAGTTTTCACTCTAGTATAGGTATGGCGCCTTACGAGGCATTGTATGGTAGAAGATGTAGGACACCTCTATGTTGGGTAGATTCCAGTGAGAGCATTGCCTTAGGACCTGAGGTAGTTCAACAGACCACAGAAAAGGTCAAGTTGATCCAAGAAAGGATGAGAGCAACCCAAAGTAGGCAGAAGAGCTACTATGATAAGAGAAGAAAAGATCTTGAATTTGCTGTAGGTGATCATGTATTTTTGAGAGTCACTCCGTGGACTGGGGTTGGTAGGGCACTGAAGTCCCGTAAGCTCACACCTAGATTCATTGGCCCCTTTGAAATCCTAAAGCGTGTCGGCCCAGTTGCGTATCAGGTGGCTTTTCCACCATCTCTCTCAAATCTCCAGAATCTCTAAGGGGGAAGAGATTCCCTTGGTCAAAGTAGTATAGGGAAGTGCTTCGGGTGAGGATACCACCTGGGAACTAGAAGGTCAGATGCGTGATGCATATCCTACCTTATTCGATACTGGTAAGTTTCGGGGACGAAAATTTTTTTTAGGGGGGTGGAATTGTAACAGTCGTAACTGTTAATAAATAAATAATACAGTAATAAGTTAATAAATAAAAAAATAATACAGTAATAAGTTAATATAATTAGGTCATAAATCTCCACTATATAAACCAAATGTTAACCTAGAGCAGCTTTTACAAAACACTTCTGTCCTTTTTTCTTCTTCTGACGCACAAGAACCCTAACAGAGCAACCGGAGGAGGAGCTCTAGAGAGCACCAGAAACGCCACAATTGCTAACAGAGAACGATTGAGGGACTACGTCGAGGTAAGGGATGAGTTATTCACGCTTGGGGATTAGAATGAACATGTATAGAGATCCCTAGAGGATCAATTTTTGGGTATTTTAGGTTGTTTCTTAACTGATTTTCTCAAATTTATGCTTGTCATGTGACTGAATTGCTTACCCACGTTTGCCGGATGCCTATATGACTGATTTTGAATTATATCTAATCATATAATGAAATCAGATTAACGCGGATACATATATTACTAAACATTAACGCGTATGATTGTTGTTAATTGGTGCTTGTACCGTACTGGACTTGTTGAAATATATATATATATATATATATATATATATATATATATATATATTTGCTTGCAATCCACTCATTGTAGCACGTTGGTTTTGGTACATATATATGACAGATTTTATAACCACGTCTTTTATTTTTATTTTGGAAGTGGCAGGTACGTATTTTTTTTTTCATGTTAGTTACATGTTTTAATATTTGTTTAGAAAATACAATTAATAATAAAGTAAGTTTTTGTTAGAAAAAAAAATACTATATTGTAACTATCAAATACATACGTAAGAAAGCTATTTTTTGTGCAAATTGATATGTTTAATATTATAAACTAAATACTTTTGTGAAACTATTGTTTATTGCTTTTTAGAAATAAATTAAATAGTGTTGTGAAATTATTAGTTTATTTCTTTTTAGTTGTATATGTTACAGCTGTATAATAATAAATTAAATATTGTGTAAAATTATTGTTCAATAATAATTATTCTTATTTTGTTGAATTAGTATATTTGAGCATTAGGAAACATTTGAAAGTATAAAAAAATGGTTTAGTACTCTATTTATTTTTGTCTTAGTGTATTCCAAGTAAACACTTTTACTGTGATGTGTAATAATAATAATAAATAAATAAAAATAAGGTTATAGGTATTATTGTTTCATAGTGATTATTGTTGTGACTTTATAGATTAATTGTTATAGAAGTTTTTTTATTTATGTTGTTGAATTAATACATTTCGATTTAATTTATATTTTGTGATGTCAAGTAAATGTTACTATTGAATCATATGTGTAGGGTGCATGAGATGCAATAAGTTATTTTATTATGAAAATGTGATTGAGATGATGTGTAAGTGATAATCAATTGATACGTAATGGATTGTGAATTAGATGACTCTTGAGATGTTGTATGTTTTGAGTTGTGAGTCATGAATTATGTAATCACACAACTATAAGACCCTTTAAGGGCGACGAGTTAATGCGCGATGAGTTGTGATGGGATCCACTGTGGGAACCCGACGAGTTAATCACTTGAGGTGCACTGAGTTAAAATATATACAATCGAGATTTTGAAAATAATTGAGTAGTTGTGTGCATTGCATAATTCATAGGTAGAGTCTGTGTGTTCAAATGTTTTTTTTTGTTGGACCTGAATCAGGAGGGAGAGGCCCTGACGGACTCTTCGGAGTGTAGGCCTTGGGGGTCATCCGGTTTGAGTATTCTCGCAAAACAGCGTGACCCTGACTGGTCTCCCTATGATTTCACTTAGTGAGAGTGACCTGACTTACCCATTGTGAGGCATGTCTTGTCATGTACTCCTAGGCGCCCGACGAGGTTTTTCACTGAAAAATGGTACCACATTGCATATAGGCTTGAGTCTTAGTATAATTGTTGCATAACGCTTGTGTTTGAATTTCATTGAGTTAACAAATGTGGTTGATGTTATTTTATGGAGTGTGTAAACTGGAATGGGTGTGAATAATGTGTGCGATTTTGTGCAATAATATTATTTATATAAATTCAGCTTTAAGTATTATATGTTTCACATGCTCTAATATTTTATTATATACGAATGCGATAACTCACTCCCGGTGTGTGTTTGTGTTTGGGCTGATTGTCATTTGTTCAGGTGAGCCATCATATGATGAATTCCATGTTAGAGCCGGAGAGACTTAATTTGTGATAGAGACAAGCTCTGATAAGTGTGACATTGGGACATAGGAATTACTTCGCATGCTATATTTTCCGTAAACAATATTGTTGAGTTATGTTTTATGTTTTTAGTTTTTTATTTATTTATTCATTCAGTATGGACGGCCTTGTTTTGAGCCGGAATAACTTTGTTGTTTTTATTTGAACAATTTCTACTATGTTTTCATTAAGTGAATGTGAACCCTTTATCTTTTGAAATCAATTTAAAGTCAATATGTTTAAAAAAGAATCCGCATGATTTTATTTCCTTGTATTTGTTATTTGTGAGGGTAGAGGGTGTCACACCAGCGGCCTGGGTTAGGGTGAGGGGTTGGTGGGCTTGGACTTTGCGGCAGATTTCTGGCGTGAGGCTGGAAATGAAGCAGCCAAGGAGGAAGGTTGGGGGAATGTCGACGATCCTGTTCGCGAGATCCTCGAACTCCGATAGGTAATTGGTGACTATGGTTTTCTGAGTGAGCTTGCAGAGGGTTCCAATGAGATCTTCATACTAAGATGACACGAACCGGGTATGCAGCACCTAGATGAACGTCGGCCACGACGTGAATTGCGTGTTGCCGGACATCCACTGAAACCATGAGAGGGCTCGACCCTCCATGTAGAAGGAGGCAATCTACAGACGTTCGTGCTCAGGGGTCCCATGGTAATCAAAAAATTGATTCACCTTAAAAATCCAGCCAATGGGGTCCGTTCCATTGAAACGAGGAACCTCTAATTTGAGTCTGTGTTGTTGTGCAGGATTGTGGTACACGCGAGGCAGAGAAGAGGAAATGGAAGGTGTGGGGTGGGCGAGATGTTGGATAAGGTTGTCGATTTTGTGAGACAAGGACAATTGTTGAGTGGTGAGGGCTACGAGAATTTCTTCGAGCTTGGTCGAAGAGGATAACGGGGTTGGGTCAAACATGGGAGGCAATGAAAGCACCACTGATACGGGGTTGAGAAGAAAAGGGAACTGGTTTTCGAGGAACCAGGGACCTCCAAAGAAGAAGAAAAGCTCAAAAGATAATTCTCATTTCATTCATGCCTTGCTTGATTTTATTTACATATATTTATACTATTGTCTCTAACAGAATTTGGATATTTTGCAGCTCAAGGAATCAGAATTCGTTAAGTTTGTCCCCCACTACCAGGCAAGCATCAAGCAAGCTAAAATACCAAGCTAAATTCCCATCTCGCCCCTTATACATAATCTCTCAGGTACGATGGTTTAATAACTGTTCTTTTGGGCCTATTTGCTAATTGTACCCTCTGTTCTGTTGCCTCTGCATTTTCATCCTGTTCCTGAGTTGCTGCCATTGTAGTAGCTTGTTCCTCTGTTATATTAGATTGCAGTGGTTGCTCCTCCGTATCATGATTAGTGGGATGGATGCGGAAGGGATGGGATAATAGTCTTACTTATATTTATGGGCATTGTGATTTTTTGTGGGTTAACCATCATATTTTGGCGTGTTGCACTTAGACCTTAACATGTTTATGTTGTAGTTTGGTGGCAACAGGTGTTAAGTTGATTACAAGTGGGGGTAGGGGTTGGAGGTGTGTAATTGTGTGAAATGGGTATTTAAATCTCCATGCATTGGAGCCACGAAGGCATATTACATTATAGATAACATAGACTAGACATTACAGATAATAGCATACAAAAGCTAAAAAGAACTCAGCCCACCCCTTCAACTAACCGAAAGACAATGTACAGCACAGTCTCTGCTACCATTGCACGACAGTTATAAAATTCGTGCTTTCAGTTCCCTTACACATTTCAATCTTCCATTTAATCAAAGTGACACCATCCATGATAGAATATGACTGCTGAGACTAAATGTCCAAATAAAGCCCCTATCTAAGAATATTTTATCTTTCGCAGCATTAGAACCAAAAAGAACAGTCTGTTTGTACTGTGTTCTTTTAATCTGCATAAGAGCTTTTCAACCGACTCTCAAAATTTGTATCCCCCTCCCTGGCAGACTCTAGAAGAATACCAACAAGATTAGTGCATTCCTTTCTCTTAGTGCTTCCAATTTAAGCCTAGCTTTTTTGAATCGACTAACATTAATATATATATATATATATATATATATATATGTGTGTGTGTGTGTGTGTGTGACTCGCAGGAGGAAGTGGCACTCAAGCTCATGGGCTATTGTGATCAATAGTATAATTTAAGCCAATCTAATTTGTGCCGCTATCAAATATAAAACATGAAACAGTTGAGCAAATGTTTGACTATTCCATGGTTCACATGCAAATTCAAAAATATTAGGAAATAATTTCTAAACCAACCTGAATAAGATTAAGCATTTTGCGAGTCTAACAAAAGATAAGCACATGATGCCCTTTTGGGATCAAATTATCCTAAAACATAGAACATGAACTATAATATTACGCAAAAAAGTAAAAACCGGTATATAATCTGCATGACATCAGTAGTTACCAATAATGACATAATGAGGAAAATTTTGTATGACACATCTTGCTTTTCTTTAAACTTTTGTGTCTGCAACGTCTACTATGTGCACTGCCAATTTTTCTGCTACATTACCCTCTTATGGCTTTAGCATTAAGTCCATAACCTCATAAGTTTTGCTGTGCTAGTTGTTCTCTACTTAACAAAACCTCATAAGCCATAACACTACACACCTACAATACACAATTGTTTAATAACTATCACAGAACACAATCCATTACATGAAAAACAGTATAACAACCATCACAGGACACAATCCATTACGTGAACAACAATATAATAACTATCACATGACACAATCCATTACATGAACAATATAATAAAACAACCAATAACAAATTTTCTAGAAGTTAGAAACACTAGCAAGGACAAGCTTAAGCCAATAGAGATTTAAATGCTCTGAATTCTCACACAATTCAGTTCGTATAAATCATCCTAAATCCTTATTAAATTAAGCTTCTTATTTCAGAAAAGTACGTCTTTCAAAGATTACAGTTTAGGGTATTTCATGGCATCCCTAATCCAATAGGTTCATGCATAGGTGTTGGCTACCCAATCGAACCATGACCACCAAACCCACAGTAGCAGTGTAGCACCCCATTCTGAACTAAGCTCTCATCCAATCATAGTAACCTTTGTTACTAGATATGTCACTAAACACATTAACTATTATTAGAATAAAAGTTCTATCACAAGTTTAAAATGCACTCCAGACTATATCAGCCAAGATTAGAGTCAACCGAGAAGAATAGTGATTAACTTACCCACATGCTACCCCATATTTCATTATCCAAAGAGAAAGGAAAGAATACCAATAGTAAATAATAAAATAGATTAACTCATACCCGGCAACTGACAACAAATTTTACAGGTTTTCATGCCCATAGAGTGTAGCCTTCAAAGCACGCTGATCATGTCTGCCACTTGAGCTAAGGGACCATAGTCGAACAACGAACAGTACCATCTTCTCCTCCACTTGCCAATGCTTTGCTCTGTTATCCTCTTCCAATAATTTATTCGATAGGAACACCACAGGGCCATTGTGACCTCTAACCCTACAAAAAGTAGACACAATCAGCATAAAAGAATAACTTGCCTAGCTAAAGTGCATCCAAGAGAAAATTGTCAAAAGAAAATAGTTTTCCAAGGAGCAAGCGCAAGTGAACAAATTGCTGTACTTTGTTTTAAATTTGTAGAATCCTAAACATACCAGAAATACAACAAAAGGAATAGAAAATTGAATTGTAACATAAAACAACTTCGTGTATTTATTTGTTTTGCTTCCCACACATCATTATCCAACTTCTCTATCAAGAATTAAAATGGGAAAATTATAAGATTTTTCCATGGCTTTCAGTTTTCACTCTCCTTTTTCATTTCCACCTTTCCTACTGACAACACCCTAAACATGCTGGGCATTAACAGACATGGGGGACTCATACAATGCTGCTTTACTAAGCGATACCTTCCACCATATCTGGAGGTAACTAAAATATTTTTCTCCCCTTGCATTTCGCCTCCAATTACCTGCAGTTTGATTATTTCAGTTCAGATTAAGCCAATTCAATCCAAATTCCCGGGAGTTTTATATTGGCAACATTTTAACAAAATGAAAAAAGTGTAGTCCCACAATAACGATAATTCCTCCATTACTCATTATTTGTGATCCTTATGATGATAACCTTTTATGGATTTGTGTTTTGCATTCTCATAGATTAACATCTAAAGAAAGAGATGATGGCTCTTTTTGCGGCGAAAAAAATATCATTCTGAAAAGCAAATTCTCTGGTGGAAGTTGGAACACATATTCTTGCACTTTTCATCAAAATTGGGAAATTACTCTTCTTCACATTGTTCTTAACCAAGTATTCATTACTTCACCCGCAATTCACTTCTTTATTCCTCTCTGCGTTGAAAAGTTTCTTTATATATAGAAGATAAATGAAAAATAGAGTACTTGACATTAGAAAGAAAAAAATTAAGCTATCACGATTTTCCAATCGATCTAACTAGGATTTATGAACTTTGGTCAGCATGCTATTGTAACTCTTTACATATATGTAAGTCTCCTTCGCTAAAGAATCTATGAATCCAAAGACAAGTCATGATCAAAATCAGAATCTATCTTCTTTAGCTCGTGTGAACATAAATGCCTTCACTTTTGTTTATTGATTATTATTCTTTTTTATTGTACAATTATAAAATCACGATATCCCGAAAAAATCAATTAGATTCTCTATACAGCAGGGACATAAACAGAGATTTATGCCGCATCACAAACATGTAGTTATCAGTTTCAGGGTATATGGAATTTATTTGTTACAAATTGCAAAAAAGCCAAAGTAGTAATTTCAAATATTTAGCAGTAGCAGCACGTCCATGAGGAACACGGTGGAGAACGCATGCATGCCGTGTGATGGAGCAGCAACGACACTAGAGAATCGCCCAATGGAGTCATTATCATTGCGAAATTATTCTCTTCAGATGTAAATCACAATCACTGCTGTGGATTGTGGTGCAGTCAGTGGCATGGAGAAGAAGTAATCGTAACAAGAAATGGCAGATGCCTCGATACTGTACTGCCCCTAAATTTTAGGGAATAAAAAAGCTTTTATTTTCTTTTATTGTTTTGGTTCAGAAAAGCATGAGGCCATTAGGGGAAGAATAGAGAAAAGGCTGATAGGTCACTGAAGAAGCATCTTGTAAAATAGATTATTCTATGCTACTCCTAGTGAAATTATTCTATCCTAGTAATTGAAAATTCAGCAAAGTAACCTAAAAAGCATGTAGGATAGCATATTATAAGTTGTAGATCATGTCCTAAATCTTTCAACAACAGTTAGTAAATAGGCATCATGATTTCCTTAGCAGATGTCTATCATGTAGTCACTGCCACTGTTCCATTATATGTCACCATGTTTCTAGCCTACATCTCTGTGAAATGGTGGAAGCTCTTCACACCGGAACAATGTTCAGGCATAAACAAATTTGTGGCCAATTTCTCAGTCCCAATTTTGTCATTCCAAGTCATTTCTTCCAATAACATTTACAAGATGAGCCTCAAACTCGTATATGCCGACGTTGTTCAGAAATTGCTTGCATTTTTAGTCTTCACGGCAATCATTAGGATCAAGGACAGGGGGGGTTTGAAGTGGATCATAACTGGTCTCTCACTATCAACACTTCCCAACACTTTGATCCTAGGAATCCCACTCATGAAGGCTATGTATAGGGATGAAGCTTCTCTTCTCCTACCCCAGATTATCTTCCTTCAGAGCATGGTGTGGTACAATTTGTTATTGTTTCTTCATGAGCTAGATGCAGCAATTCCTGCAAGGACCATGCCTGTTGTTGCACCACCATCACAAGACACGGGTTAGTTTAGATTTTGTTGATTTGCATGATATGGAGAAAGAGAGATATAAGGGGTGGTGTATGGTATGATAAGAGTGGAATAAAAAAAAGTGGGAAATAAGGGCTTGAAAAACGAATAGGTACTTGAACAAATATTATATATATATATAGCTATTGATAAATTCTTCGTTTTTCTCCTTCCAATTTTCTTGCATACCTAGCACATCCTAATCCAAAACTAATTTTGATTTGCTTGATATTTGATATTTTATAACCTTTCTTCATTTTTAAATTACGTATTTATAAATTATTCTTTTTCAGTCAACTGAAGTAATCTATGACAATCAAAGTGGGGCCAGAACCTATTTTAAATTTCTCTTTGTTTTTTCTATTCTTTTCTTTCTTTCTCACTTCAATCAGATTCCATTTGAATACTTATTCCTCTAAAATGTAATTAAAGTTGATAAATTATCTTATTGTCGACACATCAAATTAGTTAAACTGAATTCTATCACTGAAATGACCAAGCTTCTTGTTAGTAGTATCCTCTCCATTGCATATAATCTGTCTCTTCAAATATTTTAGTTTGTCTAAAAATATTTCATTCATTGGTATTTCACTTCAATACTCAAATAGTTCGTAACTAAATTTTAACTCTTTTAATAAGAGTATTTGTGTTAAAGAAAATTATTTCATCATTGTAATTGGGGCTTAAGATGTGTATACTATCTTAAAAGACAAATGAAATGACAACATAGAGGGAGTATATAATATCAAAACTGTCCCATAAAAAAAATTGTTATGGTTGTAAGTACATTACTTTTTATGCGATGGAAGTGGTGTTATTTATATGTTCTTCCACTCTTACTTTCTGCTTAAAGGAGACTCTGAGACTTCTCTGGAGATACAATCAAAAGAAGAAGAAGAAGAAGCAGAACACAGAACGCAGAGTAAAACGAGAATGTTGCTCATTCTTATGAAAGTGGGGAATAAATTAATCATTAATCCTAATACCTATGCAACTTTCATAGGTCTTATTTGGGCAAGCATACACTTCAGGTATGAAAACTAAATGTCACATCAAATTTGTTTACCTCACTCAAGTCATGGCTAGAAATCATTATAATAACTACCTTAAAAGTTATAACAATGATTTCTGATTGATTGGTGGTGTAATTTTTTTTAACATTGGCATTAAACTCTTTTTAGTTTACATATCATATTACCATAGGGGAGAAATAAGGATAAATGGATAATTAGATAAACCTATTGCAGGTGGGGAGTAGATATGCCAGATGTTGTTAATCAGTCAATAGAAATATTGGCCAGTGGAGGTCTAGGCATGGCAACTTTCAGCTTAGGTAAGAGAATGGATCAATTGTTTCCTGTTAGGAACTAATGAAATGATAAATCAAGAGTTGGAAAGCCTTGTTCACTATTTCTTGAGTGAATTTTAAACAGGTCTATTTATGGCATCAAGCAACAGAATCATAGTATGTGGGCCAAGGATGACACTGGTGGCAATGGGCCTAAAATTTCTTGCCGGGCCTGCCATAATGGCTGTAGCCTCCATTGTGATTGGATTAAGAGATAGAATGCTCAAAGTGGCAATTATTCAGGTGACAATTTCTTTCTTTTTTGTACTCTTTTTTGGGACCAAATTTTCAATAATCTTATTATGGTACTACTACTTACTCCTTTTTGACCGTTAAAACTCTTAATTGATTAGAATAGTCTTTTCTTATTTTTATCTAAAAAAAAATTTAAGAAAATAATCACAAATGCCAAGTGTCATGATTTTAATGGAAGGATAACAAACTACTAAAATACTGACTTTTTTTCCCTTTTCAGATTATGGAAAGGTACTTGAAATTTAATTATATGTTTTTGTATGTGCAGGCAGCTCTACCACAAGGAATTGTTCCTTTTGTTTTTGCTAGAGAGTATAATGTCAATCCAGGCATTTTAAGCACTGGGTCAGTAAAACTTTTTAGCATCTCTCTGATAAACCTTTGTGTATAGCCTAACTAAGATTAAATGTTGTTGTTGTTTTGGTCTCAGGGTCTTGCTAGGAATGCTCATGGCCTTGCCTGTGGCATTGACCTACTATCTCCTCTTATCACTCTATTGATACACTATGTTAAATATATACCAGAAACAATGACAAAAGGGTTGCATTGGTGTAAAACTAACAGTTTACATAGTTGTATGTTGTTGGTATTAATATAGTTAGAAAATGAAAAACAAATATATTTATAACAAATTGCATAAGTAGAGAACAGCATATTTTGCAGCCGATGATCCAAGAGAGAAATAAATCATACCATGCTTTCATCATCTTACAAATTCAAAATACCTAGAAATTAAGTATAATGCCATTAAGGTTCTGATTTGTTTGAATTGGATGGCTGTGACTTGTCTAAAGTGGGCTGCTGATGTGTCCGAAGTGGACCATTGACTTAGGAATATGCTTTGGTGAGTGTTGACTAGCGAGCGTTTATTGGACTTGTTTGAGTTCACTTGAGGTTGGTTGATGCTCAAGTGCAGCAGTTGAGACAGTGAAAAATGAGTGGATGCTTGCAAAAAACACTATGACGATCAAGTCCGTAAGTAATCTACCAAAGTGACGATGTGTGTTAAATGCTTATGTGCAACATTAACTTGATGGAATATATAGGAGTCAGAAATGAGTTGGATTCCCTAGCACAAGCCCAAGGCCTTGTGTGGGTAATAATATTTTGTTTTGGTGTAGCAACATGTAACTCTATTCTTAATTGAAGTGTAATTCACCGTTTATGAATGTATTTTAGTTTTCCTCTTACTAGTGTTCACTAGGTGTTAACCTCAGTCAACACTTGTGATTTTCAGCTATCGTGACATTTTAGCCTAGTGTGGTCACTATATGGATCGAGCTCAATCTGTAGTACGTTCAGAGTATCTCTATGAAATAAAAAATCACAGAATCCAACCCATTAATACAAGAATTAATAAAAATATGAATTTATCACAACTTTATTGAACACTAAAGTCCCAGTTACATTAAATAACATGAAAATAACATGATCAGCCCAAATCATTAAAAATGAAATGATATAAATAATAAAAAAAATCCCACCTAAAGTTCAACATGAGCATGCTTGTAAAATTCTCAAGTTAGCTCTTAATCTCTTAGTAGTTTAAGATCCCAGGACACTTGAATCAGTTACATTAAATGTGTTACTATTTACAACAACAAAGCCCTTCCCGCAAAGTGGGACACAAAACGTATGTCCATGTCATGAAGATCAACAGAATTTTATGCTGGTCATTGACAAATCACAAATGTGTTAGTGTTAACAAATTCTAAAGCTGGTAAAATTCTAAAGTTCAACATGAGCATGCTTGTAAAATTCTCAAGTTAGCTCTTAATCTCTTAGTAGTTTAAGATCCCAGGACACTTGAATCAGTTACATTAAATGTGTTACTATTTACAACAACAAAGCCCTTCCCGCAAAGTGGGACACAAAACGTATGTCCATGTCATGAAGATCAACAGAATTTTATGCTGGTCATTGACAAATCACAAATGTGTTAGTGTTAACAAATTCTAAAGCTGGTTTTAACAAATAGGACGTTCAATCAGTTGAATCACTGCCAGCTAATCAGGCAATACATACAAGTGAAAATTATAAGAATCCTTAGTATTCAATTTAAACAATCATGCATCCCAAAGTTATAGTAGATCCATAAGGAGAGATACAAATCAACAAAAAGTAAATGCAAATGAATCTTTATACAATAGCCATCCCTTCGATACAAGAATTAGAATAAAAGTTTGATCACAAGTTTAAAATGCCCAGACATAGCATAACTACCCACACAAAACCTTATCAGCCAAAATTAAAGTCAAGAGAGAAAAGAATATTGTGATTAATTTACCCACATGCTACCCCATATTTCATTATCCAAACATGATACCAGGAAAAGGAAAGTATAGTATCAGACTATCGGTAATACTAAAATAGATTAACTCATACCCGGCAACTGAGATCAAATTTACAGGTTTTTCATGCCCACAGAGTGTAGCCTTCAAAGCACGATGTCCTCATTTGCCACTTGAGCCAAGGGACCATAGTCAAACGGTACCATCTTTTCCTCCACTTGCCAATACATAAAAGAAAAGATGAAAACAAAGTCAGCATAAAAATAGGAACAAAATAAAGAACAACTTGCCTTGATAGCGTCAAGGTTCATCTTGCTAAAGTGCATCCAAGCGAAATTTGTCAAAAGAAAATACTGTTTCCAAGGAGCAAGCACAAGTGAACAAATTGATGTACCTTTTTTTTTTTTGCTAGAATCCTGAACATACTAGAATACAGCACAAGGAATAGAAAATTGAATCGTAGCATAAAACAACTTCAAGTATTTGTCTATTTATTTTACTTTTGATCGCAAAATAAAAGAGGGATAAACATACTTCGCACACATATCATTATCCAACCTCTCTATCAAGCATTAAAATGGGGAAATTATAATATTTCCATCACTTTCAGTTTTCACTCTCCTTTCTCCTTTCCACATTTCCTAATAAGAACACCTGATACGAACACAGAAGCTCAAGCACAAGAGGGCAGTAACGACATAGCAACAGCAAAGAAGGAATTCGCAGATGAGGTGGTGCCAAAAGAAGCAAAGCCCAAACAGAGGATCAAGAAGCCCACTTATTTGAATGACTTCGTCTGAGGATAGCGACAAAGGAAATGGAATTGCCAGCTCATCTTCAAATCTTCCACAAATCTTCCTGCTTGATGCTGCCTACCTGAGGAAGCAGCCATAACAAATTGGTTATTGTAATATTCCTAGGATTATTCCATTTCTAGAAGATTATTCCATTCCTAGGATTTTATAAATACCTGTAAATAACAAAAGCAAAGATATGAAAAAGCTGGAAATTCCTCTGACTCTGTTCTTCTCTAATTCTCCTTATTCTCTAGAGGTGCTGGTCCTCCTAAGCCAGTCATTCCCTAACATTGGTGCTCTCGTTTCGTGCCTCCATGTCTGGTCCCTCTCCGCATGATACCACCTCGGGTAACCTTGAGGCCATCCTTACCCGCCTCACTGACACCATGCAAACCATGAATCTGAAACTCGATGAACTCCTCCACCGTCCTTCCCCATTTTCTTCCCCTCAACCACAACCCGACCATTCCCTGTTCCTTCCGTCCCTGCAACACACCACAAAATGAAGTTAGAAGTTCCGCGTTTTGATGGCACAGAGCCTCTCGACTGGATTTTCAAAATTAATCAATATTTCGAATACCATGGCACCCCTGACCGCGACCGCCTCACCATAGCCTCCTTTTACATGGAAGGCAGGGTGCTTGCTTGGTTCCAATGGATGTCAAGCAATGCCCAGTTCACTTCATGGCCATGGTTTTTACAAGCTTTGCAGACCCGTTTTGCTCCGTCACAATAAGAAGACCCAACAGGTGCCTTATTTAAGCTAACGTAGAAAGGATCAGTGAGTCAATACCTGTCAGAGTTTGAAGACCTCACGAATCGAATTATCGGGCTGCCATCTCCTTTCCTCCTAAGTTGCTTCATCTCCGGCCTTACTTCGGAGATTCGCAGGGAGGTCCAAGCCAACCAACCTCTCACTTTGGTTCAGGCCGCGGGCCTCGCAAAACTCCAGGAAGAAAAGCTCATCGATAGCCGGAACCCTCCGCGAGCTAGAGCGCCACCACTAGCTCCAAATCTCATTCGCGCCAACAACCCAAATGCTGACGTTCACGCCCTTCTTCCGCCGTTACTACCAGCTCCGCCTCGCCCACCACAACCTGTGATGAAGCGTCTCACCCCGGAGGAGATAACCTTACGCCAAGAACATGGGTTATGCTTCACCTGCGACGAGCGATATCATCAGGGCCATCACTGCGCCGCTAGGGCTTTCCTCCTTGTGACTGAAGAAGAGGAGCCAACTGACCCTAAAATAGATGCAAATGACCCACCCCCCGACCCACCAGATGAACCTGACCCATACCCAGCCCAAATAAGTCTTAATTCATTATCAGACCACTTGGCACCCGAGGCACTACGCTTAGTGGGAATCATGGCCAACCACCGCGTGGTGTTGCTCGTTGACGGTGACAACACCCATAACTTTATGCAACCCACCCTCGTGACTCAGCTGGGCCTTCCCTGCCGGAGCACTCGCCGCTACGTGTCATGGTTGGTAATGGCCAACATTTGGACTGCTCTTGTATCTGTGAAGGGGTATCTATTCAAATTCAAGATGTCCACTTCACCATGGACTTGCACGTCTTACCCATTGTCGGCGCCAACGTCGTCTTGGGCGTCCAATGGCTTAAGACTTTAGGTCCCATTCTCACAGATTATGGCTCTCTACGCTTGCAATTCTTCTATCAGGACCGCTTGATTGAATTGAAAGGGGACAGCACAACTGATTCAGGCCTCATCACCCACCACCAACTCCGGTGGCTCTATCGGACACAAACCCAAGCTTCTTATTTTCATATTGCGATGCTCTCTGATAATTGGGATCCTCCTCCACACCAGGCCCTGCCCCAGACAATTCAAGCATTGCTTGAACGTTTTTCCTTCCTGTTTCAGAGTCCACACGGGCTCCCTCCAACCAGAGACATAGATCATCATATCCATCTGCTACCACAATCCAATCCTGTCAATGTGCGCCCCTACCAGTACCCGCACTACCAGAAGCAGGAAATCGAGCAGCAGGTAGATGATATGCTCCAGAAAGGATTAATATGACCCAGCACGAGTCCTTTTTTGTCGCCGGTCCTCCTTGTGCGCAAACAGGATGGGACGTGGCGCTTCTGCGTGGACTATAGGGCCCTGAACATCGTCACCGTCCGGGATAGATTCCCTATTCCAACAATTGATGAGTTATTGGACGAGTTAGGAGGAGCGCAATATTTTTCAAAGCTTGATTTGTTGCAGGGTTACCACCAGATCCGCATGCATGACTCTGACATACCCAAGACCGCCTTCAGAACCCACCATGGACATTACGAGTTTAAAGTAATGTCATTTGGGCTCTGTAATGCTCCATCCTCTTTCCAGGCCACCATGAACAGTATATTTCGGCAGCATCTTCGCCAGTTCATCATCATCTTCTTCGATGATATCTTAGTTTATAGAACCTCACTTGAAGCTCATCTCCAGCACCTGGCAACAGCGTTCCAGGTCCTTCTTGACAATCATTTTGTTTTAAAATTCTCTAAATGTTTTTTCGCGCAGACACAGGTGGAGTATCTTGGCCACGTGGTATCGCAGAAGGGTGTGGAACCAGTAGCTTCGAAGGTCAAAGCCATTCAACAATGGCTGACACCACGGTCAACGAAGGCTATAAAAAGCTTCCTGGGACTCGCGGGTTTTTATCAGAGATTCATCTAAAATTACGCCACGATTGTTGCCCCTTTGGTCAAACTTACCACCAGGGATCCTTTTGCTTGGACTCCTCAAGACCAGTTGGCCTTCGAACAACTGAAAACAACTTTCTCCACAGCCCCGGTTCTTGCATTGCCTGACTTCAAGCTGCCTTTCACTGAAAACAGCAGTCCTCACCCAAAAAGGCCATCCTGTTGCGTTTTTCAGCAAACCGTTCACGCCTAAGCTCATTGGTGCCTCGACATATGTCCGCGAATTATTTGCGATTACCACGGCGGTCAAATAGTGGCGTCAATATCTCTTGGGTCAGCGCTTCACCATAATCACAGATCATCGAAGTCTCAAAGAATTACTGACTCAAGTAATTCAAACACCTGCACAGCACAAATACTTGGCTCGCTTGATGGGGTATGATTATGTCATCCAATACCGCTCAGGTCACCACAACCAGGTCGCTGATGCTCTATCCCGGCAGCCGAAACATGAGCCCTCGCAGTGTATGATTCTCTCTGTCCCTTCTCTAACCTTCTTGGAAGAACTACGTCATCAATTGGAGGATCACCCAGAATATCGCCGCCGCCGGCAAGAGATTATGGAAGCTCCAACCAACCACCCTACTTTCTCGGTGTCGATGGATTTGGTGTTGACCGAGGGGCATATTTGGTTACCTCGAGGAATCCCAATTGCGTCAACACTGCTTAAGGAGTATCACACCACCCCAGTGGGGGGGGGGCATGCTGGAGTCGCAAAAACAATGGCCAGGATTTCGGAAAACTTCACTTGGTCGGGTCTTCGAGAAGATGTAAAGCAATTTGTGGCCAATTGTATTGAATGCCAAGTTACAAAGTATGAGATGCAGAAGGTGGCAGGGCTGTTGTGCCCCCTTCCGGTACCACATCGACCATGGGAAGATCTTTCTTTAGATTTTATCGTAGGCTTGCCAGCATACCATGGCAACACCACAATCCTCGTGGTGGTGGACCGTTTTTCAAAGGGAATTCATTTGGGCATGTTACCGGCATCCCACACAGCACACATGGTGGCATCGTTATTCATCGATATGGTGGTCAAGATACATGGAGTTCCTCGCAATTTGGTTTTTGACAGGGACCCCCTTTTCATTAGCAAATTCTGGCAAGAGCTTTTCAAGGCCAGTGGAACCCATTTGCGAATGAACTCTGCTTACCATCCTCAAAGTGATGGTCAAACAGAAGTGTTGAACAGGATTGTTGAACAGTATCTAAGGGCCTCGTCCACCGACGACCGAACCAGTGGGGCAAGCTTCTACCTTGGATCGAATGGTCACATAACACCTCTTGGAACGCCGGCACAGGCACAACTCCTTATGAGGTGACGTTTGGAAGAAAGCCATTTAACTTTCCAGAGTATATCAAAGGAACATCTAACATCGAAGCATTGAATGCTTATTGACTGAAAAAGATGCCACTTTCCAAACGATTCGCAAAAAGCTTCTTAAAGCACAGGAAGCTATGAAAAAGTAGGCCGATAGCAAGAGGCGCAACAGGCAATACCAGATAGGTGATTGGGTCTTGCTCCGGCTTCGTCCTCTCCACCAGACATCAGCCAAAGGGCCTCAAATAGCTTCTGGTAAACTCGCAAAACGATTCTATGGACCCTTCCAGGTAATAGATCGCATTGGCATTATGGCCTACAAACTGAAATTGCCGGAAACAGCTAAAATCCACCCTGTGTTCCATTGCTCTAAACTTAAACCTTTTCGAGGAATTCCAGAGCAGCAAACAGAACTGAAGTTGCCATCAACATTTCTCAACGATCAACCGCTGGTGTACCCTTTGGCTATCTTGGATTTTCGTAAAGCTTCAGAAGAAGGAGCTTGGGAGGTGCTGGTTTAGTGGCAAGGTCTCTCTCCCGATGAGACCTCTTGGAAAGATTGGACGCAGTTACAACAAGATTATCACCTTGAGGACAAGGTGATCTTACAAGGGCCGAAGAGTGATACGAACACAGAAGCTCAAGCACAAGAGGACAGTAACGACATAGCAACAACAGAGAAGGAATTCGCAAATGAGGTGGTGCCAAAAGAAGCAAAGCCCAAACGAAGGATCAAGAAGCTCACTTACTTGAATGACTTCGTCTGAGGATAGCGACAAAGGAAATGGAATTGCCAGCTCATCTTCAAATCTTCTTGCTTGATGCTTCCTACCAGAGGAAGCAGCCATAACAAATTGGTTATTGTAATATTCCTAGGATTATTCCATTTCTAGAAGATTATTCCATTCCTAGGATTTTATAAATACCTGTAAATAACAAAAGCAGAGATATGAAAAAGCTGGAAATTCCTCTGACTCTGTTCTTCTCTAATTCTCCTTATTCTCTGGAGGTGTTGGTCCTCCTAAGCCAGTCATTCCCTAACAAGACCCTAAAATGAGCAATAACAGGATTAAGAATGTGTACATGGGCATGGGCGACTGAAACAATTTTACTTATCTAATCAATACCTTCCACCACAGACAATGGAGTGATCGCAGCTGGAGGTAACTAAAACCTTTTGCTCCCCTTGCATATCACCTTGAAATACTGAAGTCATTTCATTAAGGGGAAACAACCACCTGCAGTTTGATTATTTTAGTTGAGATTAAGCGAATTCACCCCGAGTTCCATGTAGTTTAAGTTTCTAGGTGGAAAAGATATTCAACTTGGGAACCCAAAATAACAGATTATAATTCTAGGAATGTTGTACTAGCTAGGGAACAAATACAGCTAATTCACCACCACCAACAAAGACCTTATCCGACTAGGTAAGATCAGTTGCATGAAGATCAAATTCTAAGAGATACTGGGAGATTCCCCTTAACAATTTTGTCCAGTGTCCTTATTGGTTTTTACAACTACACAAGTCTCCTTCACTCAAAAATATTCTAAGGATACTTTTGGAAGTGAAAAAAAAAGGAAATATAATTTCTTTTCATTTTAAATTTGAAAGACTTTTACCAAAATCAATTTTTTTAAGATTGAAGAATCAAATTTGCTACATACTACTAATCTTTATAATTATAATAATAGAAACCTGTGAGTTTCTGGAGAAGCAAGCGTGTGCATCAAAGTCGAGAAACTTGAACCCTCCCTGTGAAGTTTAAATTCGATTCAGTAACAGAGAGAGAAAGAGGGATGTTGATTGGTGACCTTAAGAAGCGTTGCCAAATGGAATTGGAATAGACGAGGCGTTTCAGAACGGATGATGTCATCGCCAAATTGCAAACGTAGCTGAAGCAGTTGGCTATGGAGTCTTCGTTTGTTACAATTTTTTTGACAGATTTATTTTTACTTTCCTTTATGTTTCTTTCAGCTTTTTAAAATAATTAGAAGCTAAAAATAATCTTAAATTGTTTTTTTATCTGTAACAATAGATAATAACTTCCTCGTTCTCCTCACCCATTAGTCTGACAAGAATTTTTCAACTCCACTCCTCCTACTTTTCTACTTTTCCTGCTCGTATGTCACCGTTAACATGATTATTTTCTTTAGATTTTTTCTATTTTCCAAATTTAAGATTTTATCTTTTGATACAAACTTGATAAATTCCTTGCTTCCATTACGTGACCGTAGTCACAGTCACATTGTCATGCTTCATAACTGTCTTATTTTTAGTTTCTTTCCCTTTCTTTTTTTTTCGAAAACATAATTTTTAAAATTACCCAAATAAATATTGATATTCATAACATCCAAACTTAATTGGATCACTAAATTCGTCTAATCCAATAAATTTTCATTATCATAAAATTAAAATAATTATATACACAAATGACTTTATAATCACTAATGTATTCTCTTTCTGATTATCTCTCATCTCCAAGTCTACAATACACATTTTATCTTTATATTTTATATATCTTCAACCCACAACATCTTTGTCAAAATTTAACTCATTGAAGAAAAGTATTTTTAATTTGTTGAAGGACACTTGTGTTTCCAATAATTATGTGATTGCAAATCATTGAAGATATCAATTTAATAATATTATGCGAGTGCTCACTATTTTTTTAAAAAAATATATTCATTAATCAGTTATTTTTTCTCTTCCCTACCAAATTAGTTGCTTCAATTCTTGAAGGAAAACATTTTCATTTCAAGACGTTTGAGTGCAATTCAAAATCAGTATCAATTTCAAATCATTATTTGTTTTACTCCCTCCTTGCATTAGAAAAAAATAATAACTCCGTCTATTGATTCATTATAATTTCTTTTGTCCCATCTTTTTTAGGTTATTTTCTTTATTAACATCTTATTTATTTATTTTACATAATCTTGACATGTGTCAATATGTATTTGATTAAAAAAAAATTCTTTAAAAAGTGAATAAATTTGAGTAATTACATTTATCTTAGATATTCAATAATAATTTTTATCTCTAACAATGAGTACCTACTCTTGTGTATGTGTTGTGTGTGTGTTTGACTTAGGTATTTTGTAATATTATTAAAATATGATAGACCACTACTGCAATGCACAAAAAATAATATAATAAAAAAATTCATATAAATCATCATGCATTAAAAAATATATTGAACTAAAATTAGTATAAACATCAATTAAAAAATGTTATAAATATAAAAATAATATAATGCAATAGAAATACGAACACAAGGTGCGACGATGCATTTGTTTCCGCTAGCTAATATAAAAAGTAGATCTTTATTTTTAAAATCTCTAAAAAAAATCATTAATTGATACCATAATTATTTTTCTTTTTAATTTAAAAGAAACTAGGTGTGTCCAAAATTAATTTTAAGTTAAAATAATTTTATGTAGTTTTGTTTTAAAAACAATTTTAACATAAATAAAAAATTAAAGATAAATTACATCATTTAAAAAAAAATTAACATAAATCAAAATTATTCAAAAGAATACTTTTCAATGCATATATAAATACACACTAAGAAAATAGAAAAAATATTAAACACTTTAGCCCGTCCTCGAGAGTCACGAGGATAGACACCGAAAGACTGGCTCGAGAGTTGGGCCTTAAGAATCATGAAGCAAAATATTTTTTTTTTGGTTTAATTATTGGTTTGTTCTTTATAGTATTATTATTTATATTTTTTAGTTTATATAATTTTAAAGTAATTTTTTAGTTTTTATAGTTTATATTTTAATTTTTTTAGTTCCTGTAATTTAAAAGTGGTTTTTTTAGTCCTTATAATTTATATTTTAATTTCCTTTTAGTCCCTATAATTTAAAAATAATTTTTTTTAGTCTCTATATTTTATATTTTAATTATCTCTTAATCTTTAAAATCAAAAAATAAGTAATATTAATAATTATAATTAACTAAATAATATTAACAAGTAATTCATAATTAATTTATTACAAGATAATTTATAATAAAAAATAATTGATAATTTATAACTAATTTATAGTTAATTATTTTTATATTTTTTAGTAAGGATTAAAAGGTAATTAAAATACAGATGATATGAACTAAAAAGATCACTTTCAAACTATAGGAACTAAAAAAAAATTAAAATACAAAATATAAGGACTATAAGAATTATAAATACCACTTTTAAATTATAAGAACTAAAAGAGAATTAAAATATAAATTATAGGGACTAAAAAATCACTTTTAAATTATAGGGACTAAAAAGTACTAATTGTGAAACTATAAGATCAAATGAATAATTTAACTTATTTTTTAATTTATTTTTTTTCTTGGGTCCTCACTATGTATTTCTTTTGTATTATCGAGAGTATACTTTATATTTTTATTCGTTTTATTATATTTTATTTTAAGAATATTTATATCATTTTATACATATTTCTTTTCTTTCTTATCTTTGATGAAGGAAGAGAAAACTTATATTTTTATTTCTTTTATCTTCTCTCCTAAGAAATATATCATCCACACAGTGCAAGTGTAAGTGTATATTAGCATGTGAGATTCCATGAGCATTTTCCCATCAGATTTCCGAAATGCAGAAATAGAAGTGATTGTCATTTTCTCATGTGATTGTATAATAATTATAAGGATAAAATATATTTTTAATTCTTTGTATTTTCAGTCAAATTTGATTTTAGTTCCATACTTTCAAATTCACCAATGTGATAGTGAGACTTTGAAAAACATGTAAACTTAATCTCTTCTCTTTAATACAAATGATTGAATTTAGGGACTAAATTTATTTTTCAACCTTTAAGAACTAAAATAGTCAATTTAAAAATATAAGGAATAAAATCAAATTTTACTAAAATTACTTGAAGAAAAAACATAATTTATCTTAATTATAATTATAGATTGAGGGAGTTTATTTAAACTTATTTTTTAAAATAAGTATTTTTTAATAAAATAAACATTTTTTTATTTTTCTAACATGTTTATCTAACTGTTTTTATTTAAAATAAATAGTTTTTTTTCCTTTTTTTAAAGAAAAAAAATTCTATATATTTCTTAAAAAATATATTTTTAAAAAGTGTTTTATTTTAAAATTCCTTCTTCTTTTAAGTTGATACAATCTCACTCATATCCCTCTTAAAAAAAGATAATACCATAATAATAGCAAGAAATTTGTGCAATGTTATTTCTCAGAAGAAGAAAGAGAAAGAAGGATTAAGGATGTGCCGTGATAATATGGGACTGCACGGATCACGTAGTACAGCAAACCCATAAAAGTGTACAACACCCCCATTATCATTTCCCACTATAAATTAAATTAATCAAAATCCATATAAAATAAAAATAATAAAAACTACTATGTACCAACCAAAGCAAATGTTATATGCAATGTTTCTGTGTGCATGTATGCATATGTATATATATATATATATATATATATATATATATATATATATATATATATATATATAAGAAACAAAGAACCCAAAATCCACAGCTGTAAATGCATGTCCGTAAGTGGGAACTTGCCCCTCACATCTGGTGAAAAATTTGTGGCGTTTTGCTGTTCTCTGGTCCTCTTTGTCTTTCATATCATCTTACTTGTTATACTCATCAGGGTTCTGTTCTATTCTGATGCTTCTCCTTTCGAACAATTATTATACAATCTCGGGTTGTTGTTTGTTTGAGTAGGGGCTCGCCAACCCAAGGACAAGTGTTTCCCTTTTCGGGGCTCCTCCTTTTTCTTGCACTTCTGCATTTTTTTTTCTCATTTGTCTTTCCATGTTCCATCACTTCAACAATATAAACAAATCTTGCCAAAATATATATTGCTTCCTATTAGTTGTTAGTTACTGATCTTCACTTCATCCCGTTTCGTCCATTCCCTCAGTTACCATAATCCTCTTTGTCTTATGTCTCTCTTTTTTCTCTTTCTTTTTTTTTACCCCTCCACCCTATAATTAGAACCAAATTGCATTTTCTCTTGCTTGAGTTGAGTTCTCTTTCATTACACCATAACCTTTCCAACCTTACAAAATTTTCATACTTTTCCTTCTCCCTAAAATGGGTTTTGATCATTATGTCATTTGTGGTCAAAGACTTGGCTTCGTTGGCATTTGTCTTTTGTTTCTGATTATTTCAAGCTTGATTCAGAAGGGTTTGGTTATTGAAGGTATATGAGCAATCTTTAAGGCTTCCAAGTGCCAAGTATGTAGAAACCAACTCTAACTAACTATAACATTTTTCTCTTTGTTCTAACAGGTAGAAAGACTCAAAAACTAAGTCATTTTCACCAGGTAAAATTTGGTTTCCCTGTAAAATGTTTCATGTTAATTTGCTTGAAACAAGAAAATACTAATTTTTACCTGGAATTTATGATTTATGCAGACCGTAAATGAGGATAAAATTATGCTGAGGCCACGAATAGGCTCAAGGCCACCAAAATGTGAGAGAAGGTGTAGGTCATGTGAGCACTGTGAAGCAATTCAGGTACCCACAAACCCCCAAGCGCAAAACCGAAAGAAAAACTCTTCAAAGTTTTCTTCAATTGCATATGCCAGGGTAGGTGGCAGTTCCAACTACAAGCCCATGAGTTGGAAGTGCAAATGTGGGAACCTCATTTTCAACCCCTGAATCCAATTGTACCAACATTTAGTTCATTTATATATAATCAAGGATATCAATTTGGCAATTCTGTACATGATTATTAGACACTCTTAAGTGATTCTTTCTTTGGAACAAGCTCTCATCTAATTTATTTTGTACTTAATTATATCATAGCCCCCAGATGCTATCTTTTTCATAGCTTTATTCTGTTCTAAATATTAAACAGATCGTTGGCAGCTTTAACTCTATTGCATGGTTGTTTTAAGTAATTATTTAAGTTATCAACTGGCAAATAGCATTAAATAATTAAACATGGTTGATTTATTGTGTTAATTATTTCCAACATTTTGGGTACTATTGAAATGCAAATGGGGTGTGCTATATTAACTTTGAGCAGAAGAATAAAAGAAGAATTAGATATTATAAGTTGATTTTTTTTATAAAAAAAAAAAAATCACCTAACATGTCTCAGCAATGACCAAGTGGATTAATGTCTACAAGCAGTAGTACACTTGATTTTGAAAACCCAATGCCACATTGCCATGCCCTGCTGTTCTCTCTTGTTTTTAGTTTTGCATTTCTGATTGAGAAATTTTGTTGTCAGTACTTTCTGATAGCATAGCAGCCACCCCCCTGCAATGTGTAACCAGAGGAAGCAACAGATAAAAGAAATTGACATGTTAACCTTTGATTGTCCTCTTGATTTTCGTATTTTTATCTGAAACGTGAAAAAAGATTGAATTTTTACTTCTTACTAGTTGTCCTTAGCTAGCATTGAGTTGCTTTCATGGTTCATCTGCACCGTCACATGCCCTTGATTTAGAATGGATAATATATGATATATATGTATTTATCTTGTGGGTGACCACTACCTCTATCATCCACTCGAAGAACTTTTGAACAAATACAAGATCAACCACTTTACAGTTTAGACTATAATGTTATTCACCTAAACAAATTATAACCTCCTATGGCCCATTCTTGGTTAAATTTTTTGGCAAAATACTTATAAATACATTGTAACTTGACCAAATATTTACAAGAGTTTAATTTTTTTTTATCTGTAAAAATAAAAAAACATATACTAAAGAGTTTACAATAACTCATATTTTGCTCATATTTTGTCCAACTAATTAAGTTAAACTTTTCATTATAAAATTTTAATCTATATATAATATGGGTTTAAGAAAATTTATACACATAAAGTATGTTTGGATAGCACATAAAAATTAATTCTCTCTCACAAAATCACGGTAATATTATAAAAAAATAATTATTTATTGTGTTTCTTTTACTTTAAAAAATAATGAGCATAAACCTAATTCAAACTCACTCTACATTGATGAATAGGACAACAAGGTAACTTTTTCCATAAATGTTTTACCAATGTAATGCCATTATGAATAGCATATAGGCTGGCTTACAGACACCAGGCACCTGATCATTAGTCACTGAAGGGAAGCAGAGGATCTCCTCAAATCATAACCTAAGACAAGTGATATTCAAAGCCAATTTTTATGGCTTTTCCAATAACGTGCTAATGAACTTCTGTGTGCGATAATGATGTTTTATTATTATTAAAATTTGAAACTAAACCCAAGTTGGGATTCTACCACTCAAATGACAAGACGATAAAAAAAAAAAAAGTCAGATGATACAATGTAGTTACCATTTTGTATGCCGTTGATCGTTGCATCAATTGTAAGGGTGCAGGAGATTAACTAGTGCTATTTTTGAATAAGGTAAAAGTTTACAGGTTTTTCCCGTTTCACATTTTTGGCCTTATAAACGTGAAACAGAACGGGGTCCCTTGTTATTATTAGAAATGTTTGACATTAAAATGAAAGAAAAAAAAAAGATTATGACAAAAGGTAGATGGGATACTGCTCTGTCCCGTCATTCCTAGTTCTTACATCCTATCATGCTGAATCTCAGATTTAATATTTTTTTTTTTCTTTTCTGAAGACATGACTACACGAATAACACGATAGATAGTAGTGTTTCTTTTCCCTCAAAATAATACAAGTTATTAATTAAAAAGGATAAAAATAGGTCGGGAGTCAGGATCAATAACTTGATCGATTTGCAGCAGGCTTTATTAACAAAAAATGTCAATGCTTTATATCATCTATAAAGTTGTGTTAAAAATGGATAGAGTATAATTTTCCTTCATAATAAATCAACCAATTTTTACATTGACAATAAAAAATTATTATAAATATTATGCAAATCAATAAATATACTATAGAAACTGTAATTGGATAATAATAATAATAAATTACACTGCAATATTTTAATTGAATTTACAATAATCAAATGAAAGAAAATTATGAAGAAAAAAATTAGTAATATTAGCAAATAGCTTTTCGGTATACTTTTATCAATAGACTATTTATTGTATCATAGGTAGGATTCATAACCAATAAGGTTGGATCTAATGAAATATTTTTTCAATGAATGTTTAAATTTTTACTAGATAATCTTGAATCACCACTTGGTTCATGGTCCTGATCAACTAGACATGTAATGTTTGTTTGTTTGAAGCAAATTTGGTATCATGAGACACAACAAAATGTAATATTATGGAGACAGTTTGGGCGTTGAATGTGGTTCAACGCATTCTCAAACACAGTCATAATTAAATGTTATTAATTGTTTTTCATAAAATTAAAAAACTTAAATACTTGTGACATATATATACGTTGGTTGGGATTATGGACAAGTCCAAAACCAACTAATAATTTCTCCCACTAGGAAAGGTGTCCGAGTATCGGACTGTGTCTTAAATATGGAAAGAAAAAAAGTTCTATGGTTGGAACTTGGGCTAGAATGGTCTTCTAATTTTAAAAATTAACCTTTTGCAGTAATTGGTTCTATATTGTCAATAGACACCTTTTTCCTTTTGCATAAATATGAACTACAGCAGTATTGATATTGAAAAATACGTTTGTCGATCATGAAGTAAATTAGAACCCAATATAGCATCGAAAAAAAAATTAGAACCCAATATAATATCCATAGCTTCTTTTCTGTGAGCATAACTTCATGGAAAAAAGCTGAGCAAGCAATATCGACATAGATCAATGCTATAGTTTAGTAACTATAAATATTAAATAGGTCTAGTTTGAGAGACACGGATAACTTTGGTGGATATCTAAAAAAATTCCAATGCCGTCACATGTACAAAATCAATATATGTTAAAACTTTTGATTCAACAACTTAAGGACCTAATGAAAGACTAACCAATTAACAAAGGAAACTATACAAGGACAGAATGATGATAAAGTCGTTGTAAATTTGAAATTTCTATCCTAGGAAAATCGTTAAAAGCTAGGAATTAAAAGAGACATTATGAAAATGCCAAGGAAAATGACTACAGAAAGAACAGAAGCTTTGCGTTAAAGGTGAATAACAATTCTGTTATCCTAGAATTGAACACTCATACCATTTTACCTTAATGTAGGGTCACTAAGTTTAGATCAAAGAATATGTGAGAGTACACTAACACTGGGGTGGTGGCAGAAGAAATCACGTGACGGTGAGAGATGGGAGCCCCTACGAAGATAGTAGTGTATGTTTGATATGCAAATAAAAAAATTGCTACCAAGTAAATTCAATGAATAAAAATAAAAATCATAATTCTTAAACAAAATCACTTTTTCTTCAAAAATCATTTTTCACCCAATTTTCAAATATGTACTTATTTATCCTTCCTAGACTCAGAAAAGATAAAAGAGAATGTTGGTGCAAAGGTGAAGACTGAGTGAACTGAAAAGCTGAGGGATCACGTGAACAAAAAAATTAAAAGGGATTCTGATTCTTTTATCATGCATGCCTTTTACTTCAAGTTTTTTTGTGCTGTAAATATCAGCATTCAGCAACAACACGGTTATGATTTATGAAGTTGCCCCATCCCTGTGGCGTGGAAAAAGAAAAACTAGTCACAACTGTAACAAAACAAGGGATTTATCTTTTCTGTTGTTCTTTTTTGTGCTATTATTGTGTTATTCTTTTAAAAAATACAATTTTAAAAATTTTAAAAATTAAATATTATTATTAAATATTAATATAATTAATCTTATTTTTATGAAAGATAATAGAGAAGTCAAATTTTAAAACAAGTCACACTAACTCAAGTTCCAATCTGATGCTGATGGGCCTGAACCTGACGCATCGTCAGAGAGTGAGTGATAAAGCTACATGAATCATTGTGTAACGCCTTTGTCAGGGGGTTTTCTCCACGCACGTCCTTGTTAATTTGGATGCATTTTATTGGCTCTTGCTAAATACACCTCACTGTTTCTTCTCATTAAATTTTTTTATTACCCTTTTAACCCTATTTCTTGTTTCTACACACCCCCACGAATGTGTTCTTCCTTTAAACCTAGCATTCACACATTACAATCCCTGGCACTGCGTCGAGAGAATAACCGTCAGGCAAAACTTTAACTGAAATATAACTCAGAGATACGAGAAAGACTAGTGTCAGGCTCAATCATTGACAATTTTGCAATCTATGTTAGTCCGGCAAAATTATGTCATGGCCAAAATCAATATGTTTTGCAAGCTTTTTCTAATCTATTAATATTGCCCTTGTCAACATTTTGACAAGTCTAAACCCAAAAACTTTCTGAGATCACAACAAACTGAAAGAGGATTCTTAACAGCTAATGCATGCATGTGTTAACCTCTGATAACTCAAATAAGTTACACTGGCTATCGAACACTACCATAAGATCATCATGTTCTCATCACAATGTACACACTAGTGTCGTATTAAACATACTTAATTTGAGAAACCTGTTTTTCACAAGTAGAGCTATTTTCAACAAGGTACATGACAATGAAGCGAGGTTATAATGTAAATTACTTTTATTTTAATTGTGGCATTTATCTACGAAAACAACATCAACATCGATCAACATAAAGCAAGCTGTAAGCATGCATGAAGTTAAACTACGGAAAGTCGATCACAGCAATACAGCATGGTATAGTTTAGCTCCTCGGATACATCAATATAGCAAACATTTATAGAAGACAATTAATGGTGTACAGAAAAATTATTCTTCAAGTTACAAAACAATGGTTGCAGCCAGAAGTCCTGTCTGACACAACAGAAGTAATAATTTGATGCTATCACATTCCCTTTTTCTCCCTCGCACCCTCTCCAAAAAAATGAAGGGAAAAAAAATTAGATCTATTAACAAAATTGGCCATTCAATTAGAGACAAATGGGGAGTGTTTTGGTTGGTTGAAAAATAAAAGAATTCAATGTGTGAATGAATACTATTTGCGACCTGGACAATTATATCGGGTTTTTTTTTTTTTTTTGCTGAATTATTATATCAGGTTATTATAAGTAATAAAAGTTTTAAAATGAAAATAATTAAAACAACTTCATTTTAATTTATTGCTTTTGTGTCACTTTCATTTCATATGCATTTTAACAACTTTTTTCTCTATCAATATTCTCCCACAAGACTAATCTTTTAAGACATTATAAAGTACTAAAATAGATACCTCTCTACCTACATTTGTTTTTTATACCATACAGGTAAATCTGATAATCAAACCTAAGACTATATATATATCGAAAAATCTGAACTCCTTCAATTCAAACTACACATGCTTGCGTTCTAACAATTAATTTAATTTCGAATGTCATTTATTTTAATAATAGAATTTATTTTCAAGTATCATTCTATTTTTTCATTATTTACCTATTTCGTTGCATAATTCTATTATTAGTTAGTATTTATTAAGTGTTTTTTTACTGAAGTACTCATTAAATTCACCATCCTTTACTTTCAATTTTTCCTTGACTGGCTCGCTTGTCTATGCTTATGTTTAAAGAACCATCTTCTCCTCTTATTGATAATAAAATTAGTTTTTGCAAAATTTGAATTTTTTAAAAAAAGAAATTGAAATAAGGGAATCATACTCAATTTCTAAGTAGAAGTAGTTTTCCAATTAAAAAAAAAACATCAATTCCAAGAAATCAGTTAAAAATCCAACATAAATCTTATTAGAGATTGGACCTTATATAGTCTATTCCTGTAGACCAATCTCATTGGGCTTAAGAAGCAAATTAACATTGTCTATTTAACACTGCCTACCCACTTGGGCAAACCCGGACCACGGCACAAAAATATACCTAATTTTGGTGGTGGGGAGGGCATGTGTTTTCCACTAAAAAATAAAGACGATTATAAGCAAAACGTTTGAACAGCACTCTTACTGAAACATAAAGAGCAACAAAGTTTGAATTCTGAAAGAAAATCAAGATCCACAGCAGAAAGAAGTTAGTAGTAATTTACTACAACGCAATCGTCTAATACGCTAGCTGTCACAGACTCTCAAGACATTAACCACATACTATCACATAAGAAAAGTATTATGAGTTATCAGGTTAATATTTTGTCATCAAACATTTGATATAGCATAATTTTCAGCTGATTACTTAGGTAGCAGCCAGTAGGTTCATTTCATAGATGAGTATACTTAAAATGGTTTTAACATCTCAAAAATAATTTATAACTATTTTTTTAATAAATTTATTAACTTTTAAATAATTATCTTAAAAATCAAATTATTATAATTTCTAACTAATGCACGCATATTAAACATCATTACTAATTTCATAAATGAAAATAAAGAATCTTATCTTTTTAAGCATATAACCGTATGAGAACATTTAGTAAAGGAGAAATTTTTACTTTTTCAAGAATCTTGAAAATTTTAGTTTCTCAAATTTAATACATATTTTTAAGAAATATATTCCCAAAAAGCTATGATTCTTGAGAATTGTTTTTAACTCACATTCCGCAAAAACATTTGGGTGGTAGAGGGGAGTGGGAATCATATTTTCTCAAATTTAATTTTTGTTTTACTATAGTAAAAATATTATATTTTTCTTATTAAATTATTTAATGTGATAAATAATTAAAATTACTAGTAAAATATTACATAACTTTTTTATTTCTATAAAATTTATTTAAAGATTTTTAATGGTGAATCAATAAATTTTCTTTATTTCAAGAAAATATTATTTCCAAGATTCACGATTTTCAGGTCGTGGAAAAAAAATTCTCCTACCAAACACCCTTTTAAGAGTTTTTTTTATATCCATGATATTGATATCTATATTAAAAACACTTATCAGTTTTAATAAAAAAAAATTCTTTTAATCATAATTTTTCAAAAATAAGTCTCAAATTTAATATTTTGATTAAGAGAACGAAATTCAATATCATTCAAATCAACGTTTTAATAAAATATAATAATAATTTGGATTGTATGTATGAAAAACATTTGTTAAAATAAATCAATTCCTTAAATGATGTTTTGTATTTTAAAGAATTAGTCTTTAGTTTTCAAATGAAAATACCCGAAATTAAAAAAAAAAAAAAAAAACAAAAACTGGCGGTTATCCAGACACTGCACCACATAAACCGGTTTGCGTCACGGCGGAGGTGGGTTGATTTTGCCAGCTGGCGGCGGAGACTGGAAGCAACCAGCTTCGATTTCAACCCTATCTTACTGCTTTGGCAAAGTGAGAAACATGAAACATTAGTATTTTATTTTAACATAATTACTTGGTATGTTGATTGAATCGGACGGTTGGAAGAGCGTCACCGACATCATCAACGGTCGAGATTCGCGGAACGTCACGTGTCGGATTTGGATCCACCAAGTGCCTAGTGCTTTCCCCCCTGTACGCATGAGGTGGTCCTTATTTTACCCAAAGACACCGTCGGTTTAGACTCAATCTTAAGTTTCTTTTAACTTTGAGTGACAAAACAGTTAAACAAAATTAACCTATCTTATATAGTATCTTACATAATATATTATATAACTACCAGTGCAAACAAATACTCCGTGTATTTGGAAATTATCTATATATAGAGAGAGAGTTAGGTGTAACTTTTGAAAGATGTAATTTTTTATTACAGGTTAAAATAAAAATATTATAATAATTGAGGATAAAAATGCTAAAAAATGATAAGATGATTATTTTTTTTATAATAGTTATAGATTATAGATATAATAATATAAATTTTGTGTTTCAGATCCGTTGTTGAGTTACTATAAATAAGTGAGAGATGCCTGATATTGCCATTTGCCAGTTTTTCAGTGTCAAATTATTGTTAAATCTGCTTTCCATTCCTGTTGCGGGGAAGGGATCAGATCCAGTGAGAAAAAAACTCCAAAAAACAGGTTTTTTTTTGTGATCTCTTATTCATTCCCAGAGCTAAGGAAGAGCATGCTATGCAACTACCTTTTGTAAGCACTGTCTCATCCCAGAAAAAAAGGACGAATCTTTGTTGAATACTAAGTATCTCAGTTTCCTTCGGGTATGTATGCATGTAATGTCATGTGTGTGCTTTTACCATTTGTAATATATGCCAACTTAGTTGTGATGTTGTTTAGAGAAACCATTCTTGATCTGGGTACATGTGTGAATGCGTTTTGAGTGCGTGTAATACATTATCATTTGTTTTATTTTTGTTTCTGGTCACACGTTCTTTTGTTGATCTAGATTTGGTTCCCGGATATCAGTATGTTATGTTGCTATTTTTATCTTCCTCTGCTAATAATTTGAAATTAGGATGTGTGTGGTGTTTATATGATTTGTTGAAGAGTAGGTTGCAGATGTGGCCTTGTATTTTATAAGCATTGTGTAATTTAATATCACTAGTAGAACTGATAAAAATATTACTTTGTTTATAATACATAGGTCAAACTTTAAATTTGTATCTTTTTTTCTTCCTTTGCCTAGTTCTTTCTTATCAGTTGTGCTGTTGAGTTTCTATTTGTGAATTTGAGAGTCCCTTATAGAGTTTAATCTTCATATGATCAGGTTATATTGGAAAGAAGTAAAATTTGGAGAGTGAGGAATTTCCAGAATGTTCAGGTTATCTCCCCGGAGGAGCCAAAGATCCAAAGGCTTCAAGGTGAAGCATGCTCTACAGTTATGTGTTCTGCTTGGAGTTTGTATCTGGCTGATTTACCAACTCAAACACTCTAATGAGAAGAAATCGTCCTATGTAGAAAGCACAAAAACTACCAGTGAGGTTGTCAAGTTTGGGAGGAAGGACCTCCATCCTCGCGCGGAGGAAACTTCTGTGGTAGATGCAAGGCACAAGGAAGAGGACGAGGAGGAAGAACAACAAGAAAATAAGCAAGAAGAGCAACACAAACTAGATGATGTTAATGGTGTGCAAGATGAGGTCCTAAAGCATGAGCAGAATGACAATGAAGAGAATTCTGAGCATAGACAGGATTCGGTAGACCAAGAAACTGAAGAAAATTCTGAAAATGTAACGACACAAGTGGAAGGCGAACAGCATAATGAGAAATTTGGTGAAGAGAATGACAATATAGACAACAAGGAGAATGAGGAGAACAAAAGTGAAGGGGAGGACAAGGAAACTGGAGAGAATAAAGAAGAAAAGATTGAGCAGGAGAATGACAATATGGATAACAAGGAGAGTGACAATACAGTGAAGGAGAATGAAGTGGAGAACAAAGAAACTGAAGAAACTAAAGAAGAGAAGAATCAGCAAGAGAATGAAGAGGTGAAGCAGAATGAAACTGAAGGGATGGACAATGGGGAGGAAAATCATGAGAAAGATAGTAAAGAAATAACAGATGAGAGCAATCAAAGAGAAGCTGAGAGAGAAGAACATGACAAGATTCAGGAAGGGACTTCATCTGAGAATCAAGTTCAGGATGGGGGGAAAAATGAGGAAGAGCATAGAGAGGAAAATTATGCAGGAGATAATGCCTCTAGTGCTGTAGACAATAAATCACAGGACGCCTCAGATGAAAGTTCCAAGACAGAAGAAGAATCTGACAAAAAGGAAAAGAATGAGTTTGAGTTGGAGTCTCAGAAAAATGGTACTGAAACTACAGAAGTGGCTGATTCTACTGCCACAACAAACAGCCAAGGAAATGAAAATGATGCTGAAAATCAGACACAGTCAGAGAATGATTCACAGAAAAGTGTTATGTTGGAGTCAGAATCACAGCAGCAAGAGCAGAATGACTCCACAAAGGATGGTGTAGAAACTCATAGAACTGAAGCATCTGAAAATGAAAATAACCCCAAGGTAGAAGACTCCAGTGCACAGAGTACGACCCAAAAAACTGAAGATTCTTCTTCTAACTCAGATGCCTGGAAGGATTCTGCAACGAACGGTGAATACAAGGACACCTCGAGTAATTCGGCTCAGGATGAAAACATCAACAACAATTCTGTCCAAGAAGGAAATGCTGCATCATCCAATAATGACAACAAAGATGCTAGCCAAGATGTTCAACTCACTTCCTCTGATACTTCTTCAGAACAAAAGAAAGATGAATCTGCGAATATGGAAACTAACACTGGCTCTGCGCAGAATGACAATGTAAACTCTGATCAAAGCAACACAAACAGTGATGGAAGTGCTAATGACAAAAAAGATGCTAGCCAATCCGATACTTCATCTGAACAAAACAAAGAGGGATCCTCAAACTCAGATAACAGCAACGATGCTAACCAGAATGGCTCTAACAGCAATGAAAATGCAAATGACAATGAGAATGATAGTCAGGAAGCACAAAACAATGCTGATGCGGGACAGGGTGACAATGAGGTCACTGTTGAGAGTAAGACGAGTGAAAATGAAGGTGGTGCTCAGAATGAAACTGCGGAGTCACAAAAAGAAGAAGAATCTGCACACTTTGATGGAGATAGCAATTCTAACTCCAATGATCAAGGAAGTTCTGATCATTCAATCACTCGGGAGGATAAAGAATCTCGCGTGGATTTGGGAACTCTACCACAATCCAATGCAGAAAACAATAACATTGAGGTTACTGCTGAAGAGTGATGATTCAGATTTAGAATAATTGTATCAAGCTTTTTTTGATCCTACTACTTTTTTCTATTTTTGTTGAGCCATGTATTGTTTCTTTAGTTGGCTATTATGCTATCAAGTTTTTTTGTTTAAACAGGGTCAGATTAAGAATTTAGAAAGACTTAGAGTTCTATTTGTATAAATCATTTGCTATTATTCATATGTAACCTGAACCCTTTTATGGAAGCAATAATTATCACGTTTAAAATATCATCAAAGCAAATTTCCTTCTGTTATTAGTATTGACCTTTTTCTTATTATAGACTTTTCAAAGGTTAGTGAATCAAAATTTAAATCACGAGTCGCTTGGTAATTTGAGTCATGAATCATTAATCGTGTCAAATTATAGGATTTAGAGACAGTAAAAAATGGTTTGGAATATATCATATAAATGATGTAGTGTTTAATGTAATAGTTTTGAACTGTAAAGTGATCAAAAGTCGTACAAAATAAAATGATAAATCATTGTGGAGTGTGTTAAGCATTTATTTATAAATGGAGAAAAAGAGTTATGTATTGATTTATATCTTTATTTAATCATAAATCATTATGTAGGATAAGTTTGTTAACTTTCACAATATTAATTTAAAAGTTATATAATAGTAATTTGTGATTAAATAATAATATAAAATTATATTTTAAAGTGTGAGTACATAGTTTTATTTTCTCATTTGAGTTCTGAACACTCCAATATTGTTCTGTTTTTTCAAACGATCAATTAATGAGTTTATTATGCTTTTTACATCTCCCAAAATATGGAAAGGAAATCGGAAAATTCTTCCCCACGAGACATTACTGCTTATAACAATAGCTGGTGTAAAGAGAACGAGTTTTCACCTTACGTTGGCTTTCATATCATGAAGGAACATCGAGTCACTTGTCATGGACTTAACACTCATCCATTTCTTACATCTTTTTGAAATTTGGACTTCTTTTATCTTTGTTTTCATTTTTGTCTTTTCTTGCTTTCATGACTTGGTTGAGTCTGTTGATATTTTTGACAATTGACACTAACACAAATGTGATTATATATTGATATTTGAGTCAAAAATCAGAAAGAGTTCAATTGCAGACAACAACGGACAAGCTAGGCAGTTCGTCTTTCTCTAACTGCACCTCTACAACTAACAGAATAGAAGGATGATGGAGCTACCATAACGGCTGCATGCTAAAATGTCAAATTTTATCAGTATAGTAATTTTTTAATTTTTAAATGATTGGTATAGTAATGTTAGTATTGCCTGTTATTTGCAAGATACTGAAAAGATAACACCAATGACACATGTCACAACAGTTATCAGTTAGGATGTTAATTTAATCTCTATTAACTTAATCTCTATTCTTTTGATGAGTTAGTGGAATGATCAGTTTTCCATTTTACAGTGAGATTATTTCCATCTTCATATATAGCTTACAGCAATTTCTACGTTCAAGTAGTATCTCTGTATAAACTGCTAACTCATTTGAAATGGTATTTTATGAAACATACACACTACACAGGTTGTATTGTCCTGCTATCCTTTTATACAAAGCCCATCATCTCACCATTGGAAATATTGAAATTGTTCATCTTTGGGTTTCTTATGTGTCCATGCCAAATTCCAGTCAATAAAATTTTTATCTTTAACACACCATTTACTGAAGTAAAAAGATAAATAAAATTCTTTGGTCAAGAGTTCTCAGACTTTATGAAGAGAAGAGACATCTAAAATATTTAGTGACAGTTGCTATTAGACATCAAATTTGGTGGAAAGCAGATTAAAAAAAATGTACAATAGAACTTTTTAAAAAACTATATAATACATTCCTACATTGCTCACTAAATTAAATTAAAACTGTAAGACTTCAGATAAAATAAATACATCACTTGCTCACTTCAAAAATACAAATTTAATAATGACGGAAAATTATAGTAGCATAAAAAATTACTTCCATGTCCAGATGTTAAAATGACTGGTAACATTTACCGCAATTAAATTTTTAATAATTTGAATCTTCCTTCATTTACTAAAATGAATTCCTTAACTTTAAAATCGAAACAATAGCTAAGATCGTCTTGAGGACGGGTCATCCTAAATACTTATTCCCAAAAACACGCACAATCGAAACAACGAAAACTAACGAGATGAGACATGATAAAAGTCTGGGGTCTTAAGATCATTTTCTTTAAAAATCTTACTGAACAAGAATCGGCATAAAAAGAAGCATCATATTGTTTGACAAATTTATTTTGTTTCAACCATACAAACGAACATGAGATAAAAACATGACAAACTAACGTTGCCAAGTGCAAGTTCTAGATCACATTTCAAAAATCACAATAATCATCATTATCACTATTCGTTGAACATTGACAAAACGAATGCCCACCAGTGCCACAAATACCTTCATTAAACCACTAATGCTCTTCATGGTGCTTCGTTTCAAATAGTCCATCGGGACCTGTTTATCATAAAGAACCATGTCAAACAACCTGAAATCTCCATCCAACAATATAATTTGAAGACAAAGGCAGACACAGTAGCATTAGATTAATAGCAGCAGCCCAGGCAATGCAAACAACACGGAAAAAATCAATTACCGGTGTACAAGCTAACAATAACATGTAATCTTGTCAATAAGGCCCTTTGATTGGATAAGTCATAAGCACTTAAAGAGGAAAAAAATGAAAAAGAAAATATACTTTTTCCATAAGCTAAAATTAGTTTATGCACAAGTTAAAATCAGCTTTTTGGAAACACCAAATAATTTATCTTCTCCAAAAAGTTAACTTCTGCATAAGCTAATTTTACCTTATCAGATAAGCTTATTTCAATTTCCTTTCTTTTTTTTCTTCTCCTACAAGTGTTTATGGAAAAGCTTATCCAAACAGGGTCGAAAGCATAAACAACAACCTTGAAACAATAGTGATAATCAAATGAGAGATGATACATAGCAGACAACACAAAAATAGTGAGTGACTGAGATATCATGTTGGTTGAGAGCAACTTTAATTCCCTTAAAATAATTTTTCAGAAAAAAGCAACAGTTGCATCACAAATTGTGAAGTTGAAGGAGCTGATGTGGCAACCAATTATATGCAAACTGTTCCTTTTATAAGATTCAGGTGCTTATCAATGAAAAAGGTAAAAAGATTAAAAAAACAGCGTGGAAGAGTGAAAATGGTGAAAACACAAAAATAGTGTGCTAGATGTGGGATAACTAGTGAAATCTATTTTGTGAACTTCTTAGCATCGTCACATCACTGGAGAGGAGAATTGCTTGATTGCAACAACAAAAAATAGTTGTGTCAAGGTAGGACTCAAAATTACAAATTAAACACTTATGCAGCTCTAAATAAAATCACTATTGGAGATGCTCCAAAGCAACAAATGAGTCACTTCTTAGACACTCTGCTTTGAGACTAGGGGATTTTTGTCTATACAAGTATCACTTCTCTATCCAAAAAGATCCAGAAAACAGAAATGACTTACAAGAACATGCCATGCTTATAAAAAATGAATGCTAAGTTCTCACAAATCCTTAGATTGGAAGCAGGATGGGCTTGGCAAATGCTGTTCAAACAAACATGTAAAATCTCAACGATAAAAAATTCTTTTACACTGGGGCTACAGCTAAAAAATGGCACTACTACAATGTCCTACTTGTAATTTTGAAAATTGGAGCCTGCGATATACCATTAACTAAAAACAGAAAGAGCCCAGACATAATCACATGTGAATAATCAACTAAAAACAGCCTGGCCACACCCTACCCATCCATTAGAAATCAAGTCCAGTATACTAATCAACAACAGACAGCTGCCCTTCACTCATTAAATGTCAAAACTAAAAAATACCCATACATACAGCTGCAATATTATAAACTAAAAAGATTTTCCACCACTAAAGGAACTGGAAAAAAAATCCAATCAATTCAAATAACTAGTTGAATGATTTTTGGGGAATTACATCTGGGGAACACTATATATTATGATATCAAAACATGAAATTAAAGACACATACCCCAGGGGAATTCCTTATTGCGGATATGCAAATATGGGTAAGCCTGCACAGAAAAGTTTAAAAAAAAATTAAGCTTTTCTTATACTAATACAAACCGAGTATACTAGAACATGCATTGGAGATGGTGAAAAGATAGAAAAGGAATCCATAGTAAGTAGTAACAACAGTAAATAGCTGCAGATGTGTAGAAACAAAAACTCACAGGAGGTTCTTTGAAGTGTGGGTGGCCCTTTGATAGATTATAAACGGCTAAACCAGTGCAACTAACAATGCCTAGATATGTAATCTTCTCCCATTTGGCCGTCTCATCTGGGAGAAGAGAAATAATCAAGAAATTAAAACAAAGCATTCAAATAGAATTCGTGCAAAGTACAAGATAGGTGGAGCTAGAAAAGATCTATCAATCTCAACCTGAAAAAGAAGCTACATGAAATTCTTAACAGAAAAGTCAACATTTGAAAGAGAATGTATCAGAACTAACATCTTAATCTAATATGGTGATGACGTTAGACGCAAAATCATAATATTACTTAGCTCGTTTAATCTGAATAAAGTGTCGATACATAGCAATGCAAATACATATCCGTTGAGGTTAAATCCAGCAATTCAAACACAACGTCATTATCGGATTTAAAACTAGAATTAGTAATCATAATCGAGAGAAAAAAATTATTTATCTATCATTTCTAATAAAAGCACTTGAAACAGTCAAACAAAATTAGAAGTCAAATCAATGCGCAAATCTAATTCAGTTGAGAAGAATTACAAAATTACAAATCCATTTCAACTATAAAAAAAAAAAAAAAAAAAAAAAACGAACGCACAACAGTTCAAGATAAAAGTAAAAAGAAAAAAAAAAACAAAAACTGAGGGCAAACTTTTTTAATCCTAAATCAAAGGAAACTAGACCAATCTCACAAATCCACAAACCCTTTCCGAACGAAAATTGGCCTAATGTGCGACACGCTTCCGCGCGAAAACCATACAGATTCGGGAAACAAACCTAACCTAATGCAGGAGATCTAATTATTAAAACCTTAAAGGAATAGGGTTAGATGAGAGAGAGAAAATAGGGCCCTAACATGCATCATCGTGATGACCAGAGGAAGCAAAGTTTCGCTTCGGAACCTGGGAGCCACGAGCGCTTCCTCTTAGGGCGCTTCGAAGAAAACCCGATCGCACCAGCGATGTCGCCATTGCTCGCCGCTTGACTCTTTTTTTCTGTATTTGCTTTGAAGGGGTAAGAAACAATAGGAACTACCTATATGTGAAAACTGCTTATGTATTCGCACCAACTCACGTGCCAAGAATTCCATCATTTTCTCTTGGTTAAAATCCAATTTTGGTTCTTGATTTTTAATTTGTAATTTTGGTTTTTTCTTTCAAAACAAGCATATTTACTCCATTTATTTTTAAAAATTCATGATTTTAGACTTTATATTTCAAAATATATATATTTAATCATTTTATTTTTAAAAATTCACAATTTTAATTTATATATTTATAAAAAAAAAACTATAATGTTGATATATTCTTCAATTTTATTTACGTGTCATAGTTAATTAGATTATTTTTTTATGATACCTTAAATGAATATGTTAAGTTTAAGATTCAAGTATATCAAAACAAAAGAAATAAAACTTAGGCAAAATTGAGAATTTGACTTAGATGAAAAATTTCATAAAATAGAAAGACTAAATGTTTCTATTTTAAAATAAAAAATTAAAATCACTGTTTTTTATGTTAAACAGAACTATCAAATGTCTTTGTTTAAAAATAGATGGACCAAAATTATAGATTGAGCAAAATAAGATACTAAAATTAGATTTAAGCTTTTTTAATGTGTTGTTGATTTTTATAAACATAGGTTGATTTAGTCCTTGATTTTCTTTTTATTTTGATTATCATTAAATTTCTCTATTTTTTTTTTATCAATTAAGGATACTTTTTAGTGAATGACCAAAAACATTATTTTGTTAACTCAAGCATATTGAAGTAAATTTATCTATTCACACCAATTTTTTGATATGGAGAGAGTTAAATAAGTTATATAATGAAATTCTTGTGAGAATGTTTAAGTTTAAAATCTCTTAATTATGATGTAATACTTATCTGATTCATATTAATAATATTTTGTAAAATTTCTTAATCACTAAGCAGGGAGATGAACAAATTTCAAAAGATATAAAATTTACAAAAATTAAATAACTTTGAATGAAGATATGTGATATCTTTGGTGTTAGAAACATATTCAAACACAGTTTAAGTATGGTTTAGGAATAAAAAGGGTAGAGTTATCCAAGTTAGTTGTAACTCATGAGTTTTGGTCTAAACTATAGGAATTTTTCGTGAAAAATAATTATGTTTGAGTTTTATAGAATTACTGTCCGCATCAAATTCTCTCCAAGTAACATAACTGCATATGCAATATTTAAACTCAAAATCCTGTTTGGGGTAATTTTTAGTTGAGTTTCAAAATTTTAAAAAATAACAAGAAGTTTTTAGTTTTTAGTTTTAGTTTCAAAAAAAAGTTAACTAGTTTTTAAAATATTATTAGTTTCAAATGAACCCATTTTGAAAGTTTCATATGTGATATCAACAGCAACAACAATGGTAGAAATACCAGTGATGGTTGCGGTAGCAATAACAATAGTAGTGGTAGTGAAGGTGGCATTGGTGGTAGTGGTAAAGGTGGCATTGGTGGTGATGACGATGTCAATGATGATGGTAATGATGACGTGATGGTGGTAGCAACGACATTGGTGGTATTAGTGGTGGTGGTGGTAGCAATGTCGGTGGCGATGGTGGGATGGTGGTGGCGATGACAATAATAGTGATGGAGGTGGTATTGTTGTTGTTGATGGTGGTGGTGATAGTGATGCTAACAATGGTGGTAGCAATGTTGATGGTGATGATGGTTGTGGCACCAAGTGGTAGCAATGTGGTGATTGTGGTTGTGGTTGCGATAACTTTGGCGGTGGTTGTGGTGGCGACGGTGGTGGTAGCAATGCCTGTGATGATGATGATGTTGGTGGCGATGATGGTAATCATGGTGGTGGCAACCAGTTGTGACGGTGACAATGATAGTGATAGTGACAATAACGGAGGTGATATTGGTATTGGCAATGGTGATCGTGGTGGTGGTAGTAGCGATGGTAGCAGCAAAAAGTGTCATTGTCAAATTTGACAAATGTGTTTTTTTTTAAACTAAAAATCAAATTCACAAAATATTTTTTCTTAGTTTTGAAAATGAGTGGAAAAGTATTTTGAAAATAATTTAAAAATCATTTCAGTCAGCATTCTAAAACTTGGATCGACCTTACTGGTCCATGAATCGTAGCCATGGCCAGTCCAATCATGCTTTCAGATCAGTGATGTTGTCAACCTATGCTTACATCATTGACTCGAACCGAAACTAGTAAAAATTGGTGAAACCCGACCATTTGACTCGTCCAATTTGACCTTTAAATCGATCTATACACATTGTCCAACACAATGAGACATTTTGAATACACTTTCAGCCTAGCTGGTTGCTTCTCACGCTAACCAAGGACTACATCATGCTTACCAAGGTCCTACTGTCGACTGGCTACTGATGCCTCAACTCTACCAAATGACCAAGATCTTGCCTTATTTGTGCACATAGAATGTGATAGTTTAAAAAAGATATTCCTAACACTTGTAGCAGAATATTAATATCTATTTTGCATTCAAAGTATACTACAACAATTAAAAATAGATAAAATTAGATTTGTGTATCCGGATGTGTGTTATTAAGCAACAATTTTTTTTAATAGTGTGAATACTCTGTGTGTATTCACGCCAAAATTAATTTCTGTTGTCAACTCTTTGATGAGTAAAACTCAAAAAAGTAAATCTTCTTTCTGCTTTTAAGGTCTAGAAATTAGGCTTAAACTTTTCTAGTTTGGTCTCGTACACTTTGTTGTTAGACATACACTTCTATTTATAATGCTAAATAAATATGGATTTGAGCTTTTTTCAAAAAAGAGAAAGTTGATTTAAAATAATTTCATATATCTTTATTTTTTATTTGAAAATAAAAAGTATGTCATATATCTTTATCTTATATCTTAAGAAGTTTCTTGATTTAAGGCCAAGATAATTCTCAAATAATAATATGATTAATTACGATAACTAATCACATGATTTGATCTTGATATGAAACAATAAAATTTTATTCTTATTTTGTGGACAACTTTCATATTTATAAAAATGATACTCTATTTATATTAATTATATTATTGGTGCTAGCAAAGAATATAATAATATTTCATTAAAATATTTATTTGACTAAATTAAATTCTTTAATTTAATTATCAAATAAAATGTTTTCTTATGCAAATATTATAACACTCGTTTGTGTATGACCATATAGGTTCAATGCTAAATCGTTAGTAAGTTAATCATAATTAATTTTTCAATCAAGATAGACGTCTAACAATACTCCTTATCGCCCAAATAGCATAATTATTATCATTTACCCTCAAGAACCAATAGAAGACTAATGTAATATTTTTTTCATTATTTACAGCTCAAGGTTAACTCTAGAATATAATATTATTGTCAAATTCTAATAAATTAACAGGTTATGTTTAATCAATAAATGACTTAAGAAACTATTTTTTTTTCCTTTAACTCAATTGCTCTGACCAAGGTCTTAATTATATATCATTATAGAGTTCAAACTCATTAACAAGAATTGATGGATTCCTTCTTGATTAATCATTAATTATACAAATATTTAATCATATTCAATATTCATTCAACAATTGTCCTAAGACATTAAGTGTACGAAATTAAAATATAATAAATAACTTGTCAATTATTATAATAATCTCATTTCAAAAGAAACTATTATATTTTTTCTTGAGAAACTTCCTATTATTAACCATTGGAAATTCTCAATTAAGTTAGTTCAATGATAACATCTACATGTACATCATCTATATATAAAATTTAACAAATGAGATCTATTAATCTTTTTCCAATAAAAATCATTACATATATATTGATCTATCTGGATTATTGATATATTCACCATAATCCTACGATCAAGAATGATTTAGATTAAAACTATAAAAGATCAGGTCATGTAGTTCAATTAATGACCCATTGTTTCAACCATTAACCCAATAACCTTGACCGAATTGATAATTATTTTTGTTTTTAAAATTGATTTCAATTCTATTTTTGGCAAACACGTTTGTTTTAAAAATTACATTTAAAAATAAAAAACTCTCGATCACCCCACAGAAGTCTTAAGATAAAAACAACTTTTTTTTTTAATATCAAACCGAAACAAATTTGTGTTAATTGATTTCCATGCTCCATAATAGTTGTAACTCATGAGTTTCTTGCAATATAGAGTTGAGTTAGAGGGGGAAAAAGGTCATTTTAAAATAGGTCTTAATGTGAGGACTTAGTCCACTTGTGGCTCGCAAGGGTTTGAATTTGGGTAAATCAGATTAAATTGTGGGTTGAAATTAGGAATGAATTCTCTCATGTGGAGTTTTAATATGACCATCTCGTGAAAATGTTGTGTTTATCAGTGTGGTGTTTTGATTCCATCTTTTCTATGGACTTGTCTTTGTTAGTAGCTGGTTGAGACATGTTCTTGCCACACATGGGATAATTGTCCCCATTATTATGTGGAATATTTGGTTTGGTGTGCCCAAAATAGAAAGATCTTTGAGAATTCCTCCATCACACCTATTGCTGATTTAAAGTGAGTTCTATGCTGTGTATTACCGTTAGAACTTACGGAAATATGTATTTCGCGGTAGATAACTTGGCATAGACCAAATATGGGTCGTTGTACCATGACCTTTCAAATGGGGGTGTTGTTATTATTGTTTTTATTAGAGAGTAAATTATATGGAAAGGAAATTGTTTTTTTTTCTTTTGTCAATCACACTTTTTCGCGAGGAGAATCATTGTGGGGATTTTTTAGCTGTTCTTTAAGATCCTCCCTCTGGCTGAGGTTGCTATTAGTTGTGGATGAAATAGACTTGCTTTTACTAGCAAAATGACGTCAGATGGGTGGTTTTAGAAACTTTTTTTCTCAGAGGATCTCTTTGTAAACTTTTTCCGGAGGGGGTCTTTTTTTAAAGGGATCCCGACAGTACCAATAGCGGGTTCAGGTATTCCGCCAACACCAAAAGCGGCTTCTTCATGCATAGGGTTCCGCTACTCCCATTGGCGAGATACCCCATGCCCACATGCCCACATGCTTTTTTACCCATGCATCCATCAACGCATCCATCATCATGCAGTTTCCGCCAGTCAAAGTGGCGGAATTGCTGATGCTGATCCACATGGATCCGCCAGTTGGTCTGGCGAGATTCGTGAAGGAAAAGAAAAAAAAAAAAGCTGGTTCCGCCATTGAAACTGGCGGTATTGGTGCAGGCTACTCCAGTGTGCATGAGGGTAGGTTTCAGTTCATGTATGGCTGTGTCTTTTTGCTAGGGTTCATAGGCTTTTCAGAAATAATGAAGAAAAAATTAAATAGGGTTTCAGAAATAACAAACTTTAATTTATTTTTTTACGTTGTAAGGAAAGTTTTTCCTTTGCCTTTAAATACTACGAGTCTTTGCACCTACAATACCGCATTCTTCTCTTCTCTTCTGATTGTGTTTTGAGTTTTTGGAGTTAAAGTTTGTGGTGTTTGAAACAAAATTTGACTGGTGGTGGTGTTATTCAAAGCTTCAATTAGGTATGCCGTAAATTTTTATATTATTATTATTAAATTTTAGTTAGTAATTGTTTTAGTTAGTAATAATTTTAGTTAGTAATGAATTGAGTTAGTAATTATATTACTTAAATTTTCAATCAAGTAATATAATTAGAATTGATATTTAATTATTTGTAATTATTTTAGTTAGTAATTATATTTAAAATAAAATATAAGTGAATTCAAGAAAATATTAGATAGTATTAGATAGATGTATTTAATTTTTTGAAGTATTTTATAGTGTAAAAATAATCTAATGTTATATTAGATAGTATTAGATAGATGTTATTTGTTATAGTCGGGAGTAGGTAGATATGTTTAAAAAAAAATAGATAATATTAGATAGGTGTGTTTAATTTGTCGTAGTTATGACTAGTGTAAAAATAAATTAATTTTATTTGTTATTAAAAAATTATAGATAGTATTAGATAAGTGCGTTTATAAAATAATGTGTTTAAATTTTTATACATATATCTAGTGTTAAAAAAATAGTTGTAGTTTAAATTTTGGTAATGTTATTTGTTATAAAATAAATGATAGATAGTATTAGGTAGGTGTGTTAAAAAAATATTTGTGTTTAAACTTTGGTAATTATTTTTAGTGTAAAAATAAATTAATGTAATTTGTTATAAAAAAATTATAGATAATATTAGGTTACGTCCGTTTAAAAAATACAATTTGTTTTTTTTTTTACTTATTTGTAGTGTAAAAAAAATTAATGCCATTTGTTATAAAAATAATTTTAGATAATATTAGGTTACGTTCATGTAAATAATACTATTTGTTTTTAATTCTTTGTACTTTGTAAAAATAAATTAATGTCATTTGTTTTAAAAAATAAATTATAGATAGTATTAGGTAGGTGCATTTAAAAAATATATGTGTATAATTTTTTTAGTTATTTCTAATATAAAAATAATTCAATGTCATTTGTTTTATTTTGTAGTATTTATTAGATATAGATAAATGTTTTTAATTGAAGATTTGTTATTTTTTGGTATGTCTACCATTTTAATACCCATTTTAATTGAAGATTATTTGATCTGTAGTATTTATTAGATTTATATATATATTTTTAGAATTAACTTATAATCCGTAGTGTGTTATTTTTTAGATTTAGAGTATTTAATTTTGGAGTTAATAAAATTGATTCGGAGTTGAATTTTTGTTAGTATGATTAATTATTTGATTAATTATTTATAAAAAAAATCTGTAGGTATATTTTGGTATAAGATGAATTTTGTTATAGCAGTCTTGTATTTCAATGGAAGGGTATATGAAGAGAATACTGGTATAATATTTGAAGGAAGTAAAAAAGCAATTCAAATTAATCGTGGAATGAGTTATAATGCGTTGAAAAAAAATAGGAGAAAAGGTAAGGTTAACAAATAATGAAATTATTTCTTGTATAAGCTGCAGATTTTTAGTTTCAGGAAAATATATTACATTACAAATTTGTGATGACGAAGATGTTGAAACTATGATCGAAAGTTTTCGGCAAAAAGAACAAATGTCAGTTTTAGAATTATACATAGAAAAAGATGTTGCTAGTGGTTCTGCGTTTCATTCTGCAAATTCTGTTAGATCATGTGGACATAATTTATCTAATAATGAGACGGAACCGCCAAGAAATGTAAGCAATTTACATGAGGATGAAGATGAAGATGAAGATGATGATGATGATTATCTTGTGTCAAATTCATACGTTGAAGACTCTTTAGATTAAGATGATAGTGTTGATGGTATATCTGATACAAACGATGAAGTCGCAGACATGGTTCAACCAGTTATCATTGTTCAACCAAGACAAGGTATATTTATTTCAATTTTAAAAAAAGTTGAATACATTAATCATTTTATAACATTTGTATTTAATGATAAATAAAAATTTTGCTGAAATTGACATGAATTTTATTTTGTTACATATTTGGTGTAGATGAAATTCAAAATCCATTTTGGAATGATGTTTTCCATTATAACAATATCAATTGGAGTCATCCCGATGAGGAGGACATTTGCGGTTTGGAGAGGCCATCTACTTTTAATGTTGGGCAAAAATTATATGTTGGTATGGATTTTGATAGTAAAGATGCTTTAAAAAATGCACTCAAACAATATGTTATGAAGGTGCATCAATGTTTTAAAGTTCCTGAAACCAAATCGCACAAATATATCGTTTGTTGCCCAAATAAAAGCGCAAAGTGTCCATGCCCATTTTATATGAGGGCAATTTTATCTAAAAAAACCGATTCATGGAAAGTGACACAATGGGGTGGACTACACACATGTTTGAATATGACTATGACACAAAATCATGAGAAGCTTGATTCTGATTTCATTGTCACTTGTGTAGTAGGTACGTGTTTTATGTTCATATTATCCTACTTTTGCATTTTTTGGTTATTTAAATTTTGTTATTTTATTAAAAGGCATGATTAGAAGATCCATCAATAAAAGTTTCTTTGATTCAAGAAAGGATAAACCGTGCATTTTCCTATAAGGTTTCATACAAAAAAGCATGGATGGCGAAACAAAAAGCGATTGCAATTGAATATGGCAATTGGGAAGAGTCATATGCGAAACTTTCGTCATGGCTAAAACACATGCAAAATCACTCTCCTGGATCCTATTTTCAAATATTGCATGACGATTTTATTGTTGGCAACACGGTGAGTCGTGAACATCGTCAGTTTGATAGAGTATTTTGGACTTTCGGTCAATGTAAAGAGGTTTTTAATTATTGTAAGCCAATCATACAAGTTGATGACACACATTTATACGGGAAATACCGTGGGACCCTGTTGATGCCTTGATGGCTACATCACAAGATGGAAATGGTGGTGTTCTTCCTCTAGCATTCGCCATAGTCAAAGGTGAAACGTTAACAGAGTGATCATGGTTTTTGGCACACTTGCATGAACACGTGACAAATAAAAATGATATTTGTCTCATATTTGATCGTCACGCGAGTATAAAGTCTGTTGTTGCTAATGAACATCTTGGTTGACAACCTCCCCACGGTTATCATGTTTACTGCTTCCGACACATAACAAGCAATTTCAATCGAAAATTCAACAATGCCAAACAAAAAGAAATGTTGAAGAAATTGGGTAAGATTTAATTTATAATATGATGTTAATTGATGTTTGACATATACTTCAAATTGTTGTTGCTAACAAAACCCTTTGATGCAGCCTACACTCCTTCAAACATACCTTTGACCATAATTTAGAAAAAGTTTCGTCAGTTGAGTCCAGCCATATGTACATGGATTGATCGCATTTCAAAGGAAAAATGGAGCATGTCTTATGATAAAGAAGGATGTAGATATGATCACATGATGACTAACCTCTTAGAGTGTGTTAATAAGGTATTGAAGGATTATCGCAACCCATAACAGCTTTGGTAAAATCCACATATAGTAGGTGTCGAAAGTACTTTGTTGATCGTGGTCGCCAAGCCCAAAGACAGTTAAATGAAGGACAAGTATATTTTTCTAAGGTTGTTAAAGAACTTAAAAAAAACAGAACAAACTTGTTCGCATATCGTCCGCATCTATGATATCCACTCGACAAGGTTTGAAGTAGAGGAGACCTTCAATCCTAGAACGCAACGTGGCGGACAAAAGTGGACAGTTAACTTGAATGACTATTATTGTCAATGCGGAAAGTATTCTGCTTTTCACTATCCATGTTCACACATTATTGCTGCTTGTGGTTACATGAGCATGAATTACTTCCAATATGTAGATGTTGTTTACACAAATGATCACATCCTAAAAGCTTATTCCGCGCAATGGTGGCCTATTGGGAATGAAGCGGTTATTCCTTCTTTTGATGAGCCATGGACACTTATCCCCGATCCAAGTACAATTCGTGCGAAAGGTCGGCCAAAATCAACAAGGATAAGGAATGAGATGGATTGGCTGGAAGCATCTGAGCACCGACAAAAATGTAGTAGATGTGGAAGAGAATGACACAACAGACACCGATGTCCATTGCAATCTGAATGTGGAAGTTCTTAAATTAATTGATTTATGTATTTTATTTGTCTACTTGAATGAAATGAAACCTATCGATGATAAGTTTGTTTTTTAAATTAGTTATTATCATAGTTTTGTGTGCGCCATAAACTTGATCAATTCGTTAACATTCATAAAATAAATGATAATACAAGTCTAAAATTTAAAATAAAAACAAAAAAAAATTTAAATACTAAAAAAGAAAATCAATCGTCTTGATGGCGGTGATGTCATGAGGAGGTGATCATTGATGATTCCATCTTCGTGCTTGTCTGTCAGGATTTCTTCTGCCACGATGACCCCCTCTTCATACTGGTCAGCCTTAAGAGAAAATTGGTGACGCAAATCAACACCTAATAATTCATCGATATTAGGTATTGCTCCGGGTACATTCCATTGAGTACCTAATGGGGCATTAGGTGTTTCAATTGGAACATTGTGTTGCTATGAAGGGGTCATAGTAGGCCATGGAAAATTCCCATATGTCTTTGCAACACTACCTAATGAATGTTCGCTTGCAGATGTATAGATGTATCACTTTGATGAGCTTCGAATGGATACTGATACATCTGCGCCAGATATTGAGAAAATGCTGGTGGTGTGTAATACATTCCATGGTCACGCTCTGCCATCTGTGGGTACACATATGGTTTGACTTCAACAGTCTCCCTTTGTCTGGCTATGCCTTTAGTTTCAACACTTGATTGGAGAATATTTAATTGTTGGGCTGGAAATTCATGTTCTGTTGTTGGACCATGTGACAGAGGTTCAACTATTCTCTCTTACTTTTCAGATAAAATTGTTATTTTCTCCACGTATGGCACTAGATCGTCAACCGTCCATGTATTTCTCCCTTGTGGCGACACCATGTACTGTAACGTCTCTACAACTTCAGCCTGCAATTATTACCCGTTCAAATTCATGAACTAAAATTTTATAAATTATTTGAAGTTAAATATGACAGAAAAAATAAAAAATATCAGTGTTGCCATGTTTGCATTTTTCGGGTCAACAAACATATTTGTTTTACGCCTATACCACACCATATAGTCGCAGTTAAAACTCAGTAGATCTTCTTGTCGTGGATAAGCGTCGACCCTAAATTCAGCCCGATTGTTCCATTGATTGATCATTGGGCCTAACAGTTGCCCTCAATTTTCCTCATGTTTTCCTCTTAAAGATATGCCATGAATATTAAATGGTTGCGAAGGAGAACTTGGAATTGGTTGTTGCATGCCAAATTGTCTCAAAACTCTATCGGGTTGGTGCCACTCAATGACTTGGAAACAAATTAGTGGCACCATCGTGCACCACGCAACACTTCCAACTAAACAAATTGGAGGCAACGCTGACATAACATTTGCTTAGTATGGCTCCCAGACAAACTGCACATAGTTCCAATTTTGACTAATTTCAATGAAATATGAAATGCCAAATTATTATTTAACCAATAAATTTAAATGTTTTTACCTCGTGTCGTTTCATAATATCTAGTTTGCGACGAAAAAGTATCAAATCATCATTACCAATATGTTGATTTCCCCGTCGCAGCCACCTAAAAAAATCATAAATTAACATAACTTACATTATTAATTATTTTAAAATCAAATATAATTTTTTAAACAACTAACCTATGTCTAAGTGATTTGTTTTCTATTATGGGAGGAGTCCTTCTTGGAGTCAGAGTTGTACATCGTTCTCATGTCCACATTTGTAATAAGATGCACATACCTCCAATTGATTTAGTTGTATAATTGGTGGCGCTACACATCTCTCTATATAAATAACCAAGTATAGCAGATCCCCAAGAATATGTGTTGCACTCTCTAAAGTCCCGTAAAAATTAGAGATATCTTACCGAAACTTTGTTACTATTTTTGTCAACAAATAAGACACCTCCAATGAATCGAAGGATCCATGCACGAATAAACCTTTCTACCTGTTCTAAATTACCACCATGGTTATTTAAATCTGGAAAATGGTGAGTCAACCAACTTAATTCAATCATACTGCCTTGAATTTCATCTTCTTCTGGTCTGACTCCTAACAATTATTCACATAAATCAGCCCAACTAAGGTTTGTTGGACCAATTAACGGTAACCCATCAACACGGAGACCTGATAAAACAGAGACATCTTCAAGAGTAATAGTACACTCTCCGCATCTCATGTGAAAGGTATGTGTTTCCGGCCTTCATCCGTCTATCAAGCCAGTGATTAATGCCGCATTTATTTTTAAATATCACATCTTCATAATCCAGTAAAAACCAGATTGACGAAGTAAAGGAATAATCTCTTCTGGTATTTCTTCTTGACCTTGATATACGGGGACAACTCTTCTAATATGCAGTTTTCTATCTTCTTCCCCATTCCAAATATGCTGTGAAATGTGCTTATCTTGCATCCACAACACGTCACCATCAACGAGACGAGAATTAATTGAAATATTTGACGAACATGACGAAGAAGAAGCCATTAATACTGCACCACAAAAATTATATGTTTAGTTTAAAAAATTAATATTGTCCTCTAAAGAAAAAAGTCTTCCTACTTATTCATATTCAAATATATTTAAATAAAGATTATATTAATACCAAATTTTGGTCCTAAGGCTTGTCAAAATACACTCAGGATTGCAATTTCAACATCTCAATTAAAAAATCTAAAAAATTATATCATGAAAAAAAATAATTACGAAATATTAAACATAGATAATATTTTTTAAATGCACCTATTTAATACTATCGATAATTTTTTTTATAACAAATGACATTAATTTATTTTTACACTAGAAATAAGTACAAAAAATTAAAAATACATACTATTTTTAAACGCACATAACTTAGTACTATCTATATTTTTTTTATGACAAATAAGATTGAATTAATTTTATATTATAAATAACTACAAAAAATTATACACATAATTTTTTTATAACAAATGACATTAATTTATTTTACATCACAAATAACTACAAAAAATTAAAAACAAATACTCTTTTTTAAATGGATGTAACCTAATATTATCTATAATTTTTTTAAAACAAATGACATTAATTTATTTTTACATTACAAATAATTATGAAAATTTTAACACAAATATTTTTTTAACGCACCTACCTAATACTATGTATAATTTCTTTTATAACAAATAACATTACGAAAATTTAAACACAAATATTATTTTAACACTACAATGTATCAAAAATTAAACACTTATAGTATTTTATAAACGCACTTATCTAATACTATCTACACTTTTTTTATAACAAATAAAATTAATTTATTAAAACACTAGTCATACACAAATTAAACACACCTCCCTAATATTATCTACTTTTTTTAAACACATCTACCTACTACTATCTATAACAAATAACATTACATCATTTTTACACTATAAAATACTTCAAAAAATTAAATACATCTATCTAATAGTAACTAAAATAATTACTAACTAAAACGATTACTATCTACAATTCAATAATAATAATATGAAAATTTACAATTCAATAATAATAATATGAAAATTTAAATTCAATGATAATAATATGAAAATTTAAGTCATACCTGATTGAAGCTCTCAATAATCTCAAGCAACAATTTTTTTTTCAAGCACCACAAACTCTAACTTAAAAACTCAAAAAATTCTAAGAGAAGAGAAGAAGAGAATGCGTATGGTATGGTAGATAATGTAGGTGCAACCACTCCTATTTAAAGCCAAATTGCCTTCCCCTAAAAAAAAAAAAAGCTTATGAATCCCTTCAATTTTTTCTTCTGCAATAAAAAAAATAAAGCATTCTGAGACCCCATGAACCATCTTCAATTTTTTCTTCTGCAACCCTAACCCGATACCTGAAACCCTACAAAAAAATACAAAGCATGCAGCATGCATGAACCCCTGCTACACTGCGCTGAATCTCTGCTCCCTTTGCCCTATAGAACACGCCTGTCCTACTGGCGGTATCAATGAGCAAAAACACCAGGCTCACTGGCGGAATCAGTGCAACCTGGATGCATGCTGCATGGGTCATTGGCTGGATGGATGGCATGGATGGATGACATGTGTATCCCGCCAGTACCAGCAGCAGAATCTTTTGGTTGGTAATCACTTTTCCCAATGGCGGAATCAGTACCTAGATGCATACTGCATGGGTCATTGGCTGGATGGATGGCATGTGTATCTCGTCAGTGCCAACAGCAGAATCTTTTGGTTGGTAATCACTTTTTCCAATGACGAAATCAGTGCATGTATGTTTTGCAACCCTAACCCTATACCTGAAACCCTAAAAAAACTACAAAGCATGCAGCATGCAGGAACCCCTGCTACACTGCGCTGAATCCATGCTCCCTCTGCCTTCTGGAACACGTTTGTCCTACTGGCGGTATCAATGAGCACAAACGCCAGGCCCACAAGCAGAATCAGTACAACTTGGACGCATGCTGCATGGGTCATTGGCTAGATGGATGGCATGGATGGATGACATGTGTATCCCGCCAGTGCAAGCAGCAGAATCTTTTGGTTGGTAATCACTTTTCCCAATGGCGGAATCAGTACCTGGATGCATGTTGAATGGGTCATTGGCTGGATGGATGGCATGTGTATCCCACCAGTGCCAGCAGAAGAATCTTTTGGTTGGTAATCACTTTTTCCAATGGCGGAATCAGTGCATGTATGTTCTGCAACCATAACCCTATACCTGAAACCCTACAAAAACTACAAAGCATGCAGCATGCATGAACCCCTGCTACACTGCGTTGAATCCCTGCTACCTCTGCCCTCTGAAACACGCCTGTCCCACTGGCGGTATCAATGAGCAAAAATGTCAGGCCCACTGGCGGAATCAGTGCAACCTGGATGCATGTTGCATGGTTCATTGGCTAGATGGATGGCTGGGATGGATGGCATGTGTATCCCGCCAGTGCCAGCATCCGAAATCTTTTGGTTGGTAATCCCTTTACCCAATGGCGGAATCAGTACCTGGATGCATGCTGCATGGGTCATTGGCTGGATGGATGGCATGGATGGATGACATGTGTATCCCGCCAGTGCCAGTAGTAGAATGTTTTAGTTAGTAATCACTTTTTCCAATGGCGGAATCAGTGCATGTATGTTCTGCAACCCTAACCCTATACCTGAAACCCTACAAAAACTACAAAGCATGCAGCATGCATGAACCCTTACTACACTGCGCTGAATCCCTGCTCCCTCTGCTCTATGGAACACGCCTATCCTACTGGAGGTATCAATGAGCAAAAACTCCAGGCCCACTGGCGGAATAAGTGCAACCAGGATGCATGCTTTATGGGTCATTGGCTGGATGGATGACATGGATGGATGGTATTTGTATCCCACCAATGCCAGCAACTAGAATCTTTTGGTTGGTAATTGCTTCTCCCAATGGTGGAATCAGTATCTGGATGCATGCTGCATAGGCCACTGGCTGAATGGATGGCATGGATGGATGGTATTTGTATCCCGCCAGTGGAGCAACGGAATATTTTAGTTGGTAATCGCTTTTCCCAATGGCGGAATCAGTACCTGGATGCATGCTGCATGGGTCATTGGCTGGATGGATGACATGTGTATCCCGCCAGTGCCAGCAGCAGAATCTTTTGGTTGGTAATCACTTTTTCCAATGACGGAATTAGTGCATGTATGTTCTGAACCCTAACCCTATACCTGAAACCCTTCAAAAACTACAAAGCATGCATCATGCATGAACCTCTGCTACACTGCGCTGAATCCCTGCTCCCTCTGCCCTCTGGTACATGCCTGTCCTACTGGCGGTATCAATGAGCAAAATGTTGGATCAAGTGGCCTCAGAATAATTAAGAAGGGGGGGTTAAATTAATTATTACTAGACCTTTTCTAATTATAAAATTACCCTTCTTAGGCTTTTACTATGTTGTTAAGAAAATAAAGAATAGAAAAGAAATTTAACCAAAACTAAAAGCAGGAATTAAAGTGCACAGCGGAAATTAAAAGAGTAGGGAAGAAGGAGACAAACACACAAGAGTTTTATACTGGTTCGGCAACAACCTGTGGCTACATCCAATCCCCAAGCGACCTGCGGTCCTTGAGATTTCTTTTCAACCTTGTAAAATTCCTTTACAAGCAAAGATCCGCAAGGGATGTACCCTCCCTTGTTCTCTTTGAACAACCTAGTGGATGTACCCTCCACTAGAACTGATCCACAAGAGATGTACCCTCTCTTGTTCTCAGTCAACAACCCAAGTAGATGTACCCTCTACTTGTACCACAAAGGATGTACCCTCCAATGTGTTAAGACAAAGTTCTCAGGCGGTAAAACCTTTGAAACTTTGTGAATGGGGATACAAAAGAATTCTCAGGCGGTTAGTCCTTTGAAATCTTTTGTATATGGGAAAGGGAAGAATCAAAAGAATTCTCAGATTGTGTCGTTTTGAATTCTTTGACAAGAGAGAAAGGAGACACAAAAGAATTCAGGCGATTAGTCCTTTGTTCTTTTGGAAAAGGGAGAAGAAAGACACAAAAAGAATTCAGGCAATTAGTCCTTGGCGAATTCTTTTTGGCAAAGGGAGAAGGGAATGAAAAATATGAATAGCACAAGTTTTGTTTTCAAGGTTTGGAAAAACCAGAAAACTTTAGAAAGCTTTTGGCAAAGGAAGAAGAAGAAGTTCAAAGAGATTCGGAAATCAAAGTGGAAAAGTTGTTGTCAAAAGAATTGTTGAATTGATTGAATTGTTAAAATGCAAATCAAAGTCTTGCTTTTATAGACTCTTCATGTCTGGTCAAGAGAACCATTAAAAGAGTTATAACCTTTAGAAAAACTTAAAAACCATTTGGAAAAGTTACAACTTTTAGAAAAACTTGAAAACTATTGAAAGAGTTGCATCTTTTGATTTTGTTCAGAAACTATCACTGGTAATCGATTACCAAATAAGTCTAATCGATTACACAAAGCTTTTTTGTGAGAGGATGTGACTCTTCACATTTGAATTTGAATTTCAACGTTCAAACACACTGGTAATCGATTACCAAATCATTATAATCGATTACAACATTTTGAAATCAATTGGAATGTTGTAAATTCAATTGAAAGCTTTTTGAAAACCATTTAGCTACTGGTAATCGATTATAATAATCTAGTAATCGATTACCAGAGAGTAAAAACTCTTTGGTAAAAGGTTTTGAGAAAAATTCATGTGCTACTCAGTTATTGAAAAAAACTTTTTAATACTTATCTTGATTGAGTCTTCTCCTGATTCTTGAATCTTGAGTCTTGAAACTTGATCTTGATTCTTGGAACTTGAATCTTGAAACTTGATTCTTGAAATCAAATTTCCTTTTGAACCTTGAAGTGTTCTTGATTCAATCCAAAACTCATTCTTTGATTCTTGAAGTCATCATCTTTGTTAACATGACGTGTTCTTGACTTTTGGGTTTTTTGTCATCATCTTTGTTATCATCAAAACTCCTTGAATCAATCTTGATTCATCATGAAGCTTGCTTCTACACAAAAACTTCAGGCCCACTGGAGGAATCAGTACAACCTAGATGCATGCTGCATGGGTCATTGGCTGGATGGATGACATGTGTATCCCGCCAGTGCCACCAGCCGGAATCTTTAGGTTGGTGATCGCTTTTCCCAATGGCGAAATCAGTACTTGGGTGCATGCGGCATGGGTCATTGGCTGGATGGATGGCATGTGTATCCCGCTAGTGCCAGCAGAAGAATATTTTGGTTAGTAATCACTTTTTCCAATGACGGAATCAGTGCATGTATGTTCTGCAACCCTAACCCTATACCTGAAACCCTACAAAAACTACAAAGAACGCAGCATGCATGAACCCCTGCTACACTGCGTTGAATCCCTGCTCCCTCTGCCCTCTGGAACACGCCTGTCCTACTGGCGGTATCAATGAGCAAAAACGCCAAGCCCACTGGCGGAATCAGTGCAACCTGGATGCATGCTGCCTGGGTCATTGCCTAGATGAATGGCATGGATGGATGACATGTGTATCCCGCCAGTGCTAGCAACGGAATCTTTTGGTTGGTAATCGCTTTTCCTAATGGCGAAATCAGTACCTTGATGCATGCTACATGGGTCATTGGCTGGATGGATGGCATGTGTATCCCGCCAGTGCCAGCAGCCGGAATGTTTTGGTTGGTAATCGCTTTTCCCAATGGAAGAATCAATACATGGATGCATGCTGCATGGATCATTGGCTGGATGGATGGCATGTGCATCCCTTCAGTGCCAGCAGCAGAATCTTTTCGTTGGTAATCAATTTTTCCAATGGCGGAATCATTGCATGTATGTTCTAGAACCCTAACCCTATACCTGAAACCCTACAAAAACTACAAAGCATGCAACATGAATGAACCCCTGCTACACTGCGCTGAATCCCTGCTCCTTCTGCCCTCTAGAACACGCCTGTCCTACTAGCGGTAACAATGAGCAAAAACGCAAGGCCCACTGGCGGAATCAGTGCAACCTGGATGCATGCTGCATGGGTCATTGGCTGGATGGATGGCATGGATGGATGACATGTGTATCCCGCCAGTGCCAGCAGCCAGAATCTTTATGTTGGTAATCACTTTTCCCAATGGCGGAATCAGTACCTAGATGCATGTTGCATGGGTCATTGGCTGGATGGATGGCATGGATGGATGACATGTGTATCCCACCAGTGCCAGCAGCAAAATCTTATGGTTGGTAATCACTTTTTCCAATGGCGGAATCAATGCATGGATGTTCTGCAACCCTAACCCTATACCTGAAACCCTACAAAAACTACAAAGCATGCAGCATGCATGAACCCCTGCTACACTAAGCTGAATCCATGCTCTCTCTGCCCTCTGGAACACGCATGTCCTACTGGTGGTATCAACGAGCAAAAATGTCAGGCCCACTGAGGGAATCAGTGCAACCTAGATGCATGGCATGTGTATCCTGCCAATGCTAGCAGCCAGAATCTTTTGGTTGGTAATCACTTTTCCCAATGGCGGAATCAGTACCTGGATGCATGCTGCATGGCTCCTTGGCTGGATGGATGGCATGTGTATCCCGCTAGTGCCAGCAGTAGAATCTTTAGGTTGGTAATCACTTTTCCCAATGGCGGAATCAGTACCTGGATGCATGCTACATGGGTCATTGGTTGGATGGATGGCATGTGTATCCCGCCAGTGCCACCAGCCGGAATCTTTAGGTTGGTGATAGCTTTTCCCAATGGCGGAATCAGTACCTGGGTGCATGCTGCATGGCTAATTGGCTGGATGGATCGCATGTGTATCCCGCCAGTGCCAACAGAAGAATCTTTTGGTTGGTAATCACTTTTTCCAATGACGGAATTAGTGCATGTATGTTCTGCAACCCTAACCCTATACCTGAAACCCTACAAAAACTACAAAGCATGCAACATGCATGAACCCCTACTACACTGCGCTGAATCCCTGCTCCCTCTGCCCTCTGGAACACGCTTGTCCCACTGGCGGTATGAATGAGCAAAAATGTCAGGCCCACTGGCGGAATCAGTGCAACCTGGATGGATGCTGCATGAGTCATTGGCTGGATGGATGGCATGTGTATCCCGCCAGTGCCAGCAGCAAAATCATTTGGTTGGTAATCGCTTTTCCCAATGGCGGAATCAGTACCTGGATGCATGCTTCATGAGTCATTGGCTGGATGGATGGCATGTGTATCCCGCCAATGCCAGCAGCATAATCTTTTGGTTGGTAATCAATTTTTCCAATGGCGGAATCAGTGCATGTATGTTCTGCAACCCTAACCTTATACCTGAAACCCTACAGAGATTACAAAGCATGCAGCATGCATGAACCCCTGCTACACGACGCTGAATCCTTGCTCCCTCTTGCCTCTGGAACACGCCTGTCCTACTGGCGGTATCAATGAGCAAAAATGTCAGGCCCACTGGCGGAATCAATGCAACCTGGATGCATGTTGCATGGGTCAATGGCTGGATGGATGACATGTGTATCCCGCCAATGCCTACAGCAGAATCTTTTGGTTGGTAATCACTTTTTCCAATGGCGGAATCAGTGCATGTATGTTCTGCAACCCTAACCCTCTACCTGAAACCCTACAAAAACTACAAAGCATGCAGCATGCATGAACCCCTGCTACACTGCGCTGAATCCCTACTCCCTCTGCCCTCTGGAACACGCCTGTCCTACTGGCGGTATCAATGAGCAAAAACGTCAGGCCCACTGGCGGAATCAGTGCAACCTGGATGCATGTTGCATGGGTCCTTGTCTGGATGGATGGCATGTGTATCTCGCCAATGCCAGCAGTCATAATCTATTGGTTGGTAATCGTTTCTCCCAATGGCGGAATCAGTACCTGGATGCATGTTGCATGGATCATTGACTGGATGGATGGCATGTGTATCCCGCCAGTGCCAGCAGCAGAATCTTTTGGTTGGTAATCACTTTTTCCAATGGCGGAATCAGTGCATGTATGTTCTGCAACCCTAACCCTATACTTGAAACCTTACAAAAACTACAAAGCATGCAGCATGCATGAACCCCTGCTACACTGCGCTGAATCCCTGCTCCCTCTGTCCTCTGGAACACGCCTGTCCTACTGGCGGTATCAATGAGAAAAAACGTCAGGCCCACTGGCGGAATCAGTGTTACCTGGATGCATGCTGCATGGGTCATTGGCTAGATGGATGGCATGTGTATCCCGCCAGTGCCAGCAGCCAGAATCTTTTGGTTGGTAATCGTTTTTCCCAATGGCGGAATCAGTGGATGTATATTCCGCCAATACCAATGGCAGAACACCTTTAAAAAAAGAACCCCCTCTAGAATAAGATTGCAAAGAGACCCTCTGAGGGAAAAAATTTCTAAAACCACCCCCTAACGTCATTTTGCTGCTTTTACTAGACACTAGCATGTTTTCCTTTCTGATTTTTTCTCCTAAAACAAAAAAAAAATGCATTACTATTGTGGAAGCAGGTCAACATTCATTAACGAATAGAGAATTTTAAAAACTGCTATTTTGTTAGTTTCAGTCAAATAGTAGGTCAACATTTTGACAAATTGCCCTAATAGGGCTTCTTTTACAAACTAATTCCGCAAATGGAGCTGTTTTAAAACAAATTCCAACATGGGGCTGTTTTACTACGTAAATCCATGCAAAACGCCAACAACAATGGCAAAACCGTCCCGTGCAAACACGTGGCAGTGGACTCGCCACTGCAGCTGGCGAGAAAGGCAAACCGCCACTGCTGATGGCGAGATAGTCATGCACCAGTGGTACCGCCAGTCCTAGTGGCAATTTAGGGTGCAACAGTGACGTACGGCGAAATGATTTTTTTAACCGAAAATTAAAATGGGTATAACTTTTGATAGGAATGTCCGTTTGAGGCCCATAATATGTCAAAATGCTCAAAATTGAATGAGGAATCCCCTGGCAAATTCTCAAATCGAAGGAGATTTGGTCAACTCATTTTTCCAAAAAATGCCTCTAAGTAGCTCAAAAGTAGGATTTAAGATTAAAAAAATGGGTGGTTGAATCTTAAATCCGTTTTTTGGAAAAATGAGTTGACCAAATCTCCTTCGGGAATTTGCTAGGGGATTCCTCATTCAATTTCGAGCATTTTGACATATTATGGGCCTCAAACAAATAGTCCTATCAAAAGTTATACTCGTTTTAATTTTTGGTTAAAAAAAGCATTTCGCCGTACATCCCTATTGCATCCTAAATCGCCACTAGGACTGGCGGTACTACTGCCGCATGGCTATCTCGCCATCAGCAGGGACGGTTTGCCTTTCTCGCCAGTTGCAGTGGCGAGTCCACTGCCACGTGTTTGCAAGGGGCAGTTTCGCCATTGTTGCTGACGTTTTGCATCAATTTTATGTTATAAAACAACCCCATGTTAAAATTTGTTTTAAAACAGTCTCATTTGCGGAATTAATTTGTAAAAGAAGCCCTATTAGAGCAATTTGCCCAACATTTTGGTAGTTTACAATAATAAACCCATTCTCACTTTTGCAGATCGGCCATTTTAAGAAAAACTAACATGTTTTTTGTAAATACTTCGAGTGATAATAGTCTCAAAATAAAAATTAACATGTTTTTTGTAAATACTTCGAGTAATAATAGTCTCAGTTTGCTGCGATAAAATAAAATGAAAGGAATAAAAAGGATATAAAATTCTAAACCAAAAAAAAAACCGAGACAATTTGAGTAATATAATCTCAAAAAAAAAAAAAAAACTCTTCGTGAATTATCAAGGTGTATTTTGCTAAAGGTTTTTCTGCAATCTTGTTAAAGAATTATTCCAGGGCATTAAAAAGCAATAGCACGAAAATTTCAGAGATATGAAAAAATCGTTCCCAAAGTTTAATACATTTAAAACTCTAAATTTCACCAAGCAATTTCAAATAAATGTTTTCACCACACTTCACATAAAGCTCCAAAAGTACCGGAACAAGGCAAGTTCCACGGAAAGTACAACGATACACAGAGCACGAGAAGAAAAACAACACAGAAAGTAACATAATAGTGCAAACTTCTAATCATAATCCTCTCCTTCATCACCATCTTCAGTTGCCTCTGCACCAACTTCCTCATAATCCTTCTCCAGGGCAGCAAGATCTTCACGGGCCTCAGAGAACTCCCCCTCTTCCATACCCTCACCAACATACCAATGAACGAACGCCCTCTTGGCATACATGAGGTCAAATTTGTGGTCGATGCGAGAGAAGACCTCAACAACACTGGTGGAATTGGAGATCATGCACACGGCCCTCTGAACCTTGGCAAGATCACCACCTGGAACAACAGTCGGAGGCTGGTAATTGATTCCACACTTGAACCCGGTGGGGCACCAGTCAACAAATTGAATAGTGCGCTTGGTCTTGATAATTCCAACAGCTGCATTAACATCTTTAGGCACTACGTCACCTCTGTACATGAGACAGCACGCCATGTATTTGCCATGGCGGGGATCACACTTGGCCATCATAGATGATGGCTCGAATGCACTGTTGGTGATTTCACCAACTGATAGCTGCTCATGGTGAGCCTTCTCGGCTGAAATTACAGGAGCATAAGATGAAAGCATAAAATGAATCCTGGGGTATGGCACAAGGTTGGTCTGGAATTCATTGACATCAACATTCAAGGCTCCATCAAACCTCAGGGAAGCAGTCAGTGATGATATCACCTAAATAAAACAACAGAACGTTAATTAAAGGGCATATTATACAGCTCAACACAAGCACTAGTTATTTCTAATTTCTAATTCAGACAATAACAATACCTGAGAAACTAAACGATTAAGGTTGGTGTAGGTTGGCCTCTCAATGTCCAGTGAACGCCTGCAGATGTCATAAATGGCTTCATTGTCGAGCAGGACAGCCACATCAGTGTGCTCAAGAAGAGAATGAGTGGAGAGGACACTGTTGTAAGGCTCAACAACAGAGGTCGAAACTTGGGGTGAAGGATAGACAGTGAAACCAAGCTTGGACTTCTTGCCATAGTCCACTGAAAGGCGTTCCAGCAAAAGGGAACCAAGTCCAGAGCCAGTTCCCCCACCCACAGCATTGAAAACCAGAAAACCTTGGAGACCTGTGCAGTTGTCAGCAAGCTTTCTGATGCGGTCCAAGCAAAGCTCAACAATCTCCTTTCCAACTGAATCAAAAACAACCTTCTTAGTATGATATTCAATTCAACACAGTAAAATTGCAAATGCAGTTATATTCGAAGCAATGAAAGGAGAGGAGCAGCATTACTGGTATAGTGGCCACGGGCAAAGTTGTTTGCTGCATCCTCCTTTCCACTAATGAGCTGCTCAGGATGGAATAGTTGGCGGTATGTCCCAGTCCTAACCTCATCAATCACAGTGGGCTCAAGATCTACAAAAATCGCGCGGGGCACGTGCTTTCCTGCCCCAGTTTCACTGAAGAAGGTGTTGAAAGCATCATCACCTCCACCAACGGTCTTGTCACTTGGCATCTGCCCATCAGGCTGAAACAACACATACAACATAGATCACATTAGAATTTGTAGTTTATCTTCTTGAAAAGAGAATCCGTGTGTTCAAAACTCAAAAGTGACAGTTGAAAAAAGTTTTTCCTCAACCAGAATACATTCAGATTTCCAATCAAAAGATAAATAACTTTTAATTGAATGACAAAGCAGGGTTTTTCCTCCAGAAAGTACTACCAGAGTCAAATCCTGGCTGCATCCATATCCACAGACCATCATAACAATAAAACACGGATTCGAAATGGGCAAATCGGAGATTCCCTCAGTATTTTTAGGGTATTTTCCAATTAAAATTAGAGTTTCATTTCAAAAATCAGCATAATAAACACAAATTACTAAGACGAAACTCAAATTCCAGTTGAAAAACAGCATCAAAACACTTAGAGAAATGCATCTCGGTTTTTGGTCCATTTGAAATAAAATGATAAATATCAACAAAAACTGTAAATAAAATAATTTAAACAAACAAGGCGTTATCATCAAATCCACATTCCAAATCACTCGAACAACACATAACCAGATCCAAAAGTTCGCAAAATACACAGCGTACACGTACATCTGAGAATCAATCGAAACTAAACCGCAAAAAAATGTTCACATAAAACATAAAGCAAACACAGATCGGCAAATCTCTGAAGCAATACAGAACGAAACACAAATAATACACAACAAAAAAGTGAAGAAAAGGTTCGGATGCAGAAAGAGAACTAACAGCGTAAATGGATCCAGATTTAACATCTCAACAACGCGAACAAATTGAATCGGAAAAATGTAGGTTAAAAAAATTACAGTACGGAGATTTAGGGTTGAGAAAATAGACCTGAATGCCGTGTTCGAGGCAGTAAAGCTCCCAGCAGGCGTTTCCAACCTGAATCCCGGCCTGGCCGATGTGGATTGAAATGCACTCTCTCATTTTCAGCGACGAAGATCGAAGATCGAAGAAGCGAAAGAGAAGAAGAAAGAAGAAAAGAAATGGGGGTTTTCAGAGAAGAGCGTTTATTAAGACGCGCTCTCTGGGTTGTCTTTTTTTGTTGTGTTGCGAAGAGTGCAGTGCTGTGCTGTGCTTCGCTTTTTTTTCGTGGATTTATGGAAGCGAGATGGTGTGTGAGGGTTTAATTGCGGTTAATTATTGATTTTTTTTTTTTTTTTTTGCCAGCGGTGGAGCCCTTTTATTTACCTTTCAAATTTTGAACTTGTTTTTGTTTGTGCACCTTTCCCGGGGTCCACGAGGCACCCCTCCACTCACGTCCAACTCTGCCAACGGGCAGTTAACGTCTAAATTTTTATATTCTTTTGCTTCGACTTTTCAAATTCCTTTTTTTTAATTGGATTCAAATAAAAAAAAAACCCTATTAATTAAAGAAAATTAGAGAATGAGTTTGATTCTCATGTAAAGTTTAGAGAGTGTTTAATTGATTAATGAGAATGTATTTTGAGTATAATCAAATATGTTTAATTATTGTTAGGAAAGTACATGTGTTTGAATATGTAGTTTTTAAGAATTGATTTTGAATCAACTTGATTTTAAGTAAGTTTGTTTAAATTATTATGAAAATGCGTTTTAATATTTGCATATAATTACTCATTAATATTGATATTATGAAAATAATTGCCACCGTTAGTTAATTTATTATATTGATGTTGATAACGTCCTCGTTAAAAAAATATTTTTTATAAGAGAATTAATAATTAAGATTATTAGAGAAAATGTTTATTTTTTAGCGATGATTTATTTATTTGATCATTTTAATAAAAAATAACGTTACTCCACTACAATAATAATGTTATATTAATCATTTAAGTAAAATATTTATTTTTCAATGATGATGATTTCTTTTTCACTTTATATTTTTCACCTCCTCTTTCATGTTTTTCTGTGTTTTCATCATTATTCATCTTGGTAATATGACCAAAGTAGTACCTCTCAGTTTTGGTTCTTGACTTCAACAACCACACGACCATAGTCATGGCTAGAGGTGCCTCTGAGTCCTTGGAGCTAAATATTTCACCGACAGTGGTGTTGGTGTTGTGCCTCTCTGTTTCATCCACTCTATGAAATACCTTGAAATATAATCAATGGTTAAAGGAATTGGCAAACAAAATGGGAGAGGGATGAAGGACAAGCATGAGAATCTAACACCCAAAATCTAAAAATCAATTTTACTTTGATGCAAAAGCAACCTTGAGTAGCACCTGAAAATTAATTTCCTTGGAGTGAATCACGTACAAGCAAAACACCAAATGAATTTTTCACGTTTGACCACTAAAAATGCAGGTCCAAGTGAAGCCAACATACATCATAACACGTGCTAAATCTGATTTTGTCTTGAAATCTTGATTTGACTAAAACTAATAAAAGTATTTGGTCCTGTCACTCCTAGCTATACAAATATTCTTTATATCACTTCTAGCATTGTCTTAGACTCCCATGTATCTAAGAAAACCCAAGTGTTATTTAGCACTAAGCTACTCCTGGCTTTCATAAACAGTAGTTAGAATGAATACAAGTATTCGATAACACTCAATGAATGGATAAAGTAAAGCTCAAATACAAGATAACTTTGCTTAGCAAAGGATAAACAATGAAAGATTAAAAGAATCGTCCAATGATTTCTGCAAAGTTTTGCTTCAAAGTTATTCTTGTTTTCTTGTAATAATTTTGTCGTCGTGCTTTTTGGGTAGAGTTTGCCTTTTATAAACTTTAGTGAAGGATCTGTTATAGTATTAGTGTTGAGTCCTTGAAATAACCGTTGTCTCACAATGGGAGATAAGGCTACCTGACATTCTCTGATTTTTAAGAATATGCGCAGAAGTACAGACAGCTACATGTGCCCCTTGTACTCGATGAAAATGACCCATGAGAAATATTTTGTGTAGACCTTCTATACTTTTCTATCATGTTCTTTCCTTAAATTCAAATATTAACAATTCAAATAAAGAGAGGCAAACTGAAAATTCAAGAGAAAGAATATGTGTACTTCTCTTTTTGACTATCATAGCCTTTTCAAACTATGTTGATAATTTTGAACGTATGTATGAGTCGTACTAATTGGACACGAGTGATAATGATACATAGTGTTTAACACAGGTTAATATCATGAATGGATGCTAGTTAATAATTAACAAAGCATTTTCCTCTTTGAGTGTGAACAATATATGTAGATAATAGTTAAGTCATTTAATAACATTAATCATGTCCACTTGTCATTAACTCATTAATTTATCAAAAATTTATACTCATTATTAATCATCAAAATCTAAGGTAGGTATGAATGGTCATCTAAACCTTAACAAAATGGTCGTCTAGACCTAACACTACTATCCAATTCCACAATACGTACCCATTGAAACAAATATGCTTTAGAAGTAACTTCAAAGGAGTATTTTGTAGAAAAAAATAAAGCAAAAGTCAAAAGCAGTAAGTTTAAGCATTAAGGAGAATATATTTGCAATTGTAGTGACGATAATGTGGCAAATTGCCTCTGTCAACAATTTACCACTTTCGACACTTTTTCTTCTCCTTTTTACTTTACTTAGTAGAAGGTGTAAGAACTTAGTTGTGACAAGGAAAAAGATAACTATATGGAAGATCCAAGTTTTATGATTTTAACTTTTAAGCAATTGTTGGTTTATCTTCCATTTGTATAATATATTTTTTTTCAAAGATAGGGGACTTTAGCAGTAGGATTTGGGGATTCAGGAATGAGGAATCAAATAATGTTATGCTCTAGATATATGAAATCTTCCAAAGCTTCCATTAGGCTATCTCTGAAAGATCAAATGGTATCACTATAGAAAGGTTACCTAGGGCCTCTAGCTTTGTAGAGTATAGGGTTGGACACCGAAATACAAAGGCACAACAACATTAACAAGCATGTAACCTAACTGTGAATGAGCAAGCATGAAAGAAGAGAGAAAGAGGATAGACAATTGGCTATTCAATTTTGTTAATTGTTGGTGTGTTATTTGTTTCCACTGAAGTATGAATCCTGCACAAGAGAAGAAGATAATTTTGAAAAAAAAATTATAGAATTGAGGTATGGTTAATAATTTATGGAGGTATATTTAACAATTTTCAATTTTAATAAAACTAACATTGGCCCAATTGTTGGACATATCAAAATTTAAAATCAATTTTAATTCACATCTTGAAAGAGGAAAAGAAAATTGATCAATAAACATTGAAAACATCGAGGTTGCTTTATTGTCACAAGCATGAAATCCTTGGAGAAGGTTTATTTTTTGTGAACTTTGGTCATTGGAAGAGGAATTTCAAAGGCTAGTATTATCTTTCCTTTTTGCTCTTGATTGCAAGGATAGAGCTATCTGCCAAAAAAATTCACTTCTTACTTTTATTCATCTTAAGCTTATGGGTTATGTAGAGGTTGGATGGAGTTAAGAACTGTAACGATCCACTGTTACATGATAATTCAAAAACTAACACACAAAAGACTTTATTTTACTTTATTTCAAACCCTTCAATTTGTTTATTTATAAAAATACTTGTAAATTTTTCTCGATTAAAAAGCCAAAAGCCAAACTCAAAACTTCAAGATGAAACTACATACATGAAACGAGAAACTTAATAAAATCATGTGTTTTATAGCACTTAAACATCTATCCCAAGGTACAACATCAAAACAACTCAACACACATCTATATTTATGTGTGTGTCTATACAACTCTTAGAAAGACGAGTATCTTAAATACCTAAGTTGATTAACACTATACAAAAGAAAACATATGCATATATGTGTCTTCATGTCCTTGTATGTCCATCCACAATACTTCCAAAAGAAAGATTCATTGCCCAATCATATGCTCGCAACACAAGGTTCGAGATCATCATAGTTAAAACAATTTAAAGCTTTATGAAATATTACACATCTAAACATTATCATATTTAAAACATAACTTTTTATAATCAATTAATAACAACATTCAACTCACATAAAAAGGACATTTCATTTACAAGCATCATAAATAAAAAATCAAGTAATTGATATCGTAACTCAACCATTAAATATCATCATCATAAATTGGTCGATCAAACATCACCATGCATACCAATCATAAACACCAAAGACAAACACTACTCCATGGAGATTTGACACCATATGAGAGGTCCCCCATAAGTTTTATCCCTTAATATAGTCTCTCTCTCTCTAACCATTCAAGGAGTCTCTTTGGCTGACCATATGGAGAATTATGATTTTGTCAGAATAGATGAGTATATGTGGTGACTTACCTCAATTAGATCTTAAGACCTTTAGAGAAGTTCACTCATTCATCCACTCTACAGGCTCATTTGACGTTAGTCCTACAAATTCATCAAACACTAAGTTAAGGACTTATCAAGCACCCTTAGCTTTACGTGCCTACTCATATGCAACAACAATAAACTAAACTTGGATTCTCTTAAGGTTTGGTTTGAGATATGATCTCTTCGTAGCCACCAACTCACCTATCGTTTATCTCAATGTACAAAGTTTCACCAACAATAATTATACATCATATGATACTTGGATTTCTTTGAGGTTTGAGATACGATACCTTCATATCCACCGTCTCACCCATGGGCTGTCTCAAGGATAAGTTTTAGTGATTGAAAACTCGACAATGACAATTCATCTCATATATACTAAAAAAGTCAACTAAGCCTTTTGGAAAATTAAAATTTCATCACTCCAACACGTCATTCGAAGTTAAAAACATAAGGGTGAGTACTTGAAAAGATATTTAACCAAGTGAGATCCCTAGGTCACTTTAGTGGATCGAAGCCCTGACGTGAAACTCACCTTCTCAAAGCAACTATTTTTTCTATAAAAAAAAAGTTTTCCAAAAGAACATCACAAATACCTTTTAGCTATGTATGGACACTTCTTATCACACACATTATCATCTCATCAATAATTCATTTCATCCTATCAAAATTATAATCATCTCGACAACAACTATATTTCTCAACAATTAATATAAACATCTTATAAAAATAAAGTTTTTACTTATCTTTAAAGACAAATAGAAACTTCAAAACAAATGGTACATCAATCTTAATCTTCTTTCAAAGCCTTACAACATCAATAATAGTTCACCTCATTAAATCATGATCATTTCAACGACAAAGTAATCATTTATAACATTCTTAATTCATATATGTCCACATTTTTCATAACAACATCTTAAACAAGGGAAAATCCTCATTTAGCTATACATTACATAATGTCAATACAAAACAACTTAAACCCATTTATAAAAGCTCATAAAATAGGGGTGTATTTTTATGGATTCCTTTTAGAAAGTAATTTAAAAAGATTCTAAAAATACAACTCACTTAAGCTTGCCTCTAAAATGATTTACTTAAGTTGTCCACTTATGTTAGATCATCGAATGAGTATGCTTAAGTTGTGGTAGAGAACTTTGAAACTAATATTTTTTCCTTCAAATTAATGGTTCTCTAAATGTCTCCAAAACTCATACAACTTCACATAAACATGATTTTCACATAATTAACGCTGAAACAAATATTTCCAAGTCCAAAATTGATGAGAATCATGAAACTGGCCAAATACAGGCTAAAGGCCCAAGTGGAGAAGGACGAAGGCCCAAGTGGAGAAGGACAAAGCCCCGAGTGGAGAAGGATGAAGGCCCAAGTGGAGAAGGATGAAGGCCCAGAGGCAGAGACACTATCAAGACCATTAATTGTTGCTGAAGGCCCAGATTAATTTGAAGGCCCATAATAAATATGTTCTATTTAGTTATAATTTTTATTTATTGTAATTTTGGCCCAAACTGTTTAGAAGGCTCATGTTTATTTTTATCTTTTAGTTCAGATACACTATAAGTATTGGTTTTTGTTTTGAATAAAAAAAGCTTTTGGCATTTGATAAAATTGGGTGAGAGTTTCTCTCTGGGTTCCTTGTTGAACCAATTATCAGACTTATCAAGGTAATCCTTGTGGCGTCTACCCAGACTTATCTTCCTTCATTGGAAGTGGCGTCTACCCAGACTTATCTTCCTTAACCGGAAGTGGCGTCTACCCAGACTTATCTTCCTTCACTGGAAGTGGCGTCTACCATGACTTATCTTCCTTCACTGGAAGTGGCGTCATCCAAACCTTCGTAGCCTGTATCAAACGATCCACTCCTACTCAGGTTCACATCATCGATGATGTGAACCTTACGGGGCGGATCACTTGATACAGGCTGTAGAGTTTTTTGGATGACGCCACTTCCGGTGAAGGAAGATAAGTCAGGGTAGACGCCACTTCCGGTGAAGGAAGATAAGTCTGGGTAGACGCCACTTCCAGTGAAGGAAGATAAGTCAGGGTAGACGCCACAAGGATTACCTTGATAAGTCTGATAATTGGTTCAACAAGGAACCCAGAGAGAAACTCTCACCCAATTTTATGAAAATGCCAAAAGTTTTTTTATTCAAAACAAAAACCAATACTTATAGTGTATCTGAACTAAAAGATAAAAATAGACATGGGCCTTCTAAACAGTTTGGGCCAAAATTACAATAAATAAAAATTATAACTAAATAGAACATATTTATTATGGGCCTTCAAATTAATCTGGGCCTTCGGCAACAATTAATGATCTTGATAGTGTCTCTGCCTCTGGGCCTTCATCCTTCTCCACTCGGGGCTTTGTCCTTCTCCACTTGGGCCTTCGTCCTTCTCCACTTGGGCCTTTAGCCTGTATTTGGCCAGTTTCATGATTCTCATCATTCCCTCCTTCTTGGAAAACATTTGTCCTCAAATGTTCAGGATCATCACCGTGTTCAAGTACCACTTCCTTCCTTTCCTTGTGGGCTTGCTTGACATAGCTTTCGTTCTTCTTTGCAATTTGCACCTTTACTTGGTCATACAATCTTTTCACATACTCAACTTTGGCATGTGCATCCTTACGTTGAGTGTCTTGGGGATTGCTTTTGTAAGTTGGCCTGTTAGGCAATGAAGCTCCGGGAGGAGATCAACTTGATGTTCTATGCCTCTTGAAGGTGGTAGTCCATGAGGAATCTCCTTAGGAAAGACATTTTTAAATTCCTGCAATAATGGTTGAACACTAGGAGAAATAGAAATAGTAAACTCATTAGAATTATCAGTAGAAATTTTACTGTCTTTGCAATACTGTAGATTGAGTGGTTCATGAGCAGGTAACACTTTCCTCACTTCACTCGCCTCTGCAAAATAATTAAATTTTCTCTCATGTGTATCACTCTCTCTCTTATGTGTATCACTCTTTTCCTCGGGTGTATCACTCTTCTTTTTCATATTCCTTTGTGGTGCCTCACTGTTTTCTTTCTCTTGTTCTCTCTTTTCTCTCATTCTAATTTGGTCATCACACACTTCTCTATGGGATAGAGGTTTAAGAGTAAACGAGGAAGATTTGGCTATTCGTTGTAGGGCTCTTCTTTGTTACGGTTCAACAAACGTTGCATTTGTGTAGTCCACGCGTCCAGAAATAAGCGTTGAGATTCGTCCAGTTGATGATATACACCACCATTGTCACCAGCTCTTGCCATGATTAAGGAACAAAGAATGTTGCAGTAAATTAATAAAAAAATCAGGACCTCACCACACTCTACTCACGTGTTTCTCTCTTTAATGGTAGTTCACTCGTGTTTGATGCTCTCAATATAGGCTTTTGTGTGATGTTTTCACTCTTGCCTTTTACCACTCACTCCCTCTTAAGTTCCTGGATAGACCGAATTAGACACACAAGGTAATATAAAATAAAAGGAAAGACAATAGAATTATCAGAGTAACAGATTTGATTTGGGATAACAACTTGGACTTGATTTGGATAGCAGATTGGATTTGATTTGGATAACAGATTAGATTTGGATAACAAATCTGATTTGGATAAATTTTTTGATTTGATTTGATTTGGATAATAGATCAGATTTGGGATAACAAATTAGATTTAATTTGGATAACAGATATGATAACAGATAGGATAACAGATAAGATAACAGATATGACAACTAAACTTCAAATGCTCATAACTTTTGCTACGGTTGTCTGTTTGAGGCCCACTATATATCAAAACGCTCAGAATTTAGAGGAGAATTTAGATAAGGGGATTTGTTCCACATTTTCTTTCAAAAAAACACCTCTAAATGCCTCAATTTCGTGTTCAAAGATCAAACACCCACTTTTTTTTTCAAATTTTTTTTGCAATTTTTTTTTTACACAAAGTGTGAAAGACACAAGAAACAAGAACAAGAACGTGACAAGAACAAGAACAAGAACGAAACAAGATGTAAACAAGAACGCAAATAACAGAACACAAGACGCAAACAAGAACGAAACAAGATGTAAACAAAACGCAAATAACAGAACACAAGACGCAAACAAGAACGAAACAAGATGTAAACAAAACGCAAATAACAGAACACAAGACGCAAACAAGAACCAAACAAGACGTAAACAAAACGCAAATAACAGAACAAGGACAAAACACGAACCTGGACAAATTACAAAGAAAAATAATAGGATAGGATAGAACCTGTATCAAGAGCCGAAGCTCTGATACCAGATGATGCGAACTTGAGTAGGAGCGGATCGTTTGATACAGGCTACGAAGGTTTGGATGACGCCACTTCCGGTGAAGGAAGATAAGTCAGGGTAGACGCCACTTCCGGTGAAGGAAGATAAGTCTGGGTAGACGCCACTTCCAATGAAGGAAGATAAGTCAGGGTAGACGCCACTTCCGGTGAAGGAAGATAAGTCTAGGTAGACGCCACTTCCAGTGAAGGAAGATAAGTCAGGGTAGACGCCACAAGGATTACCTTGATAAGTCTGATAATTGGTTCAACAAGGAACCCAAGAGAGAAACTCTCACCCAATTTTATGAAAATGCCAAAAGTTTTTTTTATTCAAAACAAAAACCAATACTTATAGTGTATCTGAACTAAAAGATAAAAATAGACATGGGCCTTCTAAACAGTTTGGGCCAAAATTACAATAAATAAAAATTATAACTAAATAGAACATATTTATTATGGGCCTTCAAATTAATCTGGGCCTTCAGCAACAATTAATGGTCTTGATAGTGTCTCTGCCTCTAGGCCTTCATCCTTCTCCACTTGGGCCTTCATCCTTCTTCACTCGGGGGCTTTGTCCTTCTCCACTTGGGCCTTCGTCCTTCTCCACTTGGGCCTTTAGCCTGTATTTGGCCAGTTTCATGATTCTCATCAAAAATTATACCAATCATGGAAATTAAAGCAAGGTAAAGCTTCTCTTACCTACAAAACCCAAGAAGGTAGCTTTTTGAAAAAGGAAGAACAAAATAAGAAACTTTAGGTCCAAGGAGAGTGCTTTCCATCCCCAACAAGCAGGCCACACTATGGAAGCACCAAACCACACAAAAAATTATCTCAAATCATATTTTGAATCACAACTTAGGATCTTTGTGGAACCCACCATGGTTGTTTCAAGAAAGGAAATGAAATGGAGAACAAGGTGAGAATGAGATGGACTTAACACTTCAATGGACAATTTTAGGATTCCAAAAGAAGAGAAAATTATATCTTTTTAACAAAATAAACCAAGATCTCCAACTTCTAGGAGCAGGTTCTTCTTGGAGAAAAAAGAGAATGAAAGAGATGTTTTGTGAGAGTATATATCAAAATTTGAAAGTTTTAAAGAAGGACTTAAAACCATTTGGGATTTTTTCTCCTCTTAAAGGCCCTACTAAAGCACAACCTTCCCCACTATCATAAAAAATCAAAACTCTTTTCAGGCCCAATACACCAAAAACCATTAAACACATATCAACAAATAATCGACATATAAATAACTCACTATATTTTTTAATTAATTCCTTCAAATACATAAATTTAGTTGCTAGTGGTGGAAAATATCCAATTATTCAAACACATGTCGACATCTACGATGAAATTAACCATTTAGTTATGGAAGATAATCATAAGAAAGTAAAAAGGAATCACCTGTCAACAAACCAAATGAAACACAATTTGAAGAACTTTTATTCCTACCATCGAATGAAAATAATGAACAAAGTTGAATCATAAACACAATAACATACATAAAGTAAAACAATTAATAAACATGAAGTAAAAACAATAAAAAAATCAATGAACTTAAATTAAAACAATCATATGTTGCAATACATATCACTTGTTGTCAGTTATTAAACTTAAAAAGTAAAACCAACAAATAAATATAAAGTAAAATAATATATCTTACTTACTATCAACATAAAGTAAAATAATATATCTTACTTACTATCAACCATTGAACTTAAAGTAAAATAGTCTTACTAAAATGTTAATTTACTTATTGGTGCACATTAATTAAAAAGACTAGACATTAAAAGTCTAAAACCATAGAAACTTAGAAAGTAGATCTCTAATAACGTAACACCAAATCTTCAACACCAACAAGATAACACCAATCACCAATAGTTGAATCCTATGTAAAATAAAACATCATCAATTAAAATTTCAATTACAATAAATGACAATTACTTGCATTTTAGAAAAATAAACATAATTAACATTTATTTGCTTAAGCCTCATGGAACAAACCGAAATTTACTCTGAGGATCAAGCTCCATCACAACAAAAATCAATATGTTCAAATTTTTAATATTCCCCAATACTTATCTTTTTTAGCTTTCATTTTTTTCAGTCATGCTATCAAGCAATTTGCCAGAACGCCCTAACCCTTTCTGAAATGCAAGTAGTATCATGCAATGTTCATTAAAATATCGCGAAGTTACAAAATTTGTCCTTGACACTTTTTGAGTGATATCAAAAAATGTTTTTAAGAATCTAATAAATTATCTTGCATTTTTTTTTCAATCCTCATTATTTGGAACACCACCATTCACCATCACATATTCAGAATACTTCTTACTCAATCTCTTAAATGTCTTTTGAATTTTTAATGCACTTTCAAGCATTATGTAGGTGGAGTTCCACCTAGCTTTCTTAATGCAAATTTTGAACCTATCCATGGGACTGTGTGATGCATGTACATATCTAACTGCATTCATAATTTTGCTTATTAAAGAATAATAATTCATCAATCCAACATTCATCGCAAAATTTTAAAGATGTACACAACTCCTAACATGCATGTATTCTCCTTTTAATTGACGTGTGTTCCAATCCTCCATTCTTCTTTTGAAATAAGATATTGTAACATCATTTGAATTAGTATGATTAATTGTATCGACGGAAAATTTACCTATTAGCCAACCCTCCAATTATTTCAAAATATTTCTACCAATTTTTTTCCCACATGGTTCTTAATTGGACAAAAATTTGGTATCCTTTTATGAAACTTTTAATTATCATCAATGAAATGTGCAATAAAACAAAGATAACTCAATTTTGGTACAGAAGACCAACGGTCAGTTGTCACACTTAAACCTTGCTGGGAATGACTAAACATACTTTTCAGCTTATGTATTTCATTTATGTATAGGTTTTGACAATCCCTTGTAATCCTTCCCAAATTTGGGAATTTAGGTTGCAAAAGACACTTATGAAAAAGTAAAAACCTTCTCCCTCAACAAACTTAAAAGACAACTCATGCACAATGATCATCTTAGGTAAAGCTTGTCTTCATAATCAACATTAAAATGAATGTTGGTAAGAACAAACTACCACCTTAGAGAAGACAAGAAAAAAAATGAAGTTTTTTATTTTTCTCTTCCTTGTTTTTGTTTCCTTCAACTCTAATGGTGGCACCACAAAGTGCTCCTCCACAATGCCTTCCACCGGGATGGCACTAGCACATAGCCTTGAAACTTTTGCATCCTCCACATCACCAAATCGAGCTCCGTTTCTTTCACTTATCATGCCACCGAATTGTGCTCCCACACTATCGAGCCAAGTTTTCCCAAAGACTGCTAATGCCAAGAAGCAGCCTCACAAGACGCCGACACCACCTTTTTCGAAGACCTCCCGAAAGCCTTGTGTGAAATATATGGTTTCTCCATTGTCTCAACTCTGTTAGACAAGTGGCCTTAGATATCTTAAGAAGGGGGGTTGAATTAAGATATCACAAACTATTCCCTAATTAAAAATTCTATTTTGATTTTAACCCAAATTCCAAGATTCCTTTTAAAATGAATTCCTAAATAATTATTCAAATTAAACTTACTAAATAGAAGCAATAAGCAATAATAAATAAAAGAGTTTAAGGAAAGAGAAAGTGCAAACTCAGTTTTATACTGGTTCGGCCACACCCTTGTGCCTACGTCCAGTCTCCACGCAACCCGCTTGAGAGTTCCACTAACTTGCAAAATCCCTTTACAAGTTCTGAACCACACAAGGAGGCTCTCAGGTGCAACCATCGATGTTGTCTTATTGCAAAAAACTCATATCCATTAGAACCCATCATTGAAAAAACTCAAGAATCTCTAGTTCTAGAAAGGAGAAGCCCAAAATTATCCAAATCTAGAATTGCACTTTAAGAAACCCACATTTTCATTTACAACATTTGTTATTGTCGTGCTCTTCACGGCGACTTGAAGGCTTGATTTAATGGTGGTTGTGGGCAAGGAGACGGGGTATTCCATGAAAGAGAGAGAAAAAAATAGAGAAGAAAAAAGAAAAAAAATCTAGTGTGAATAGTTTTGCGGTATCCTCATGTTTATCTCAAGTTCCAACAGTGTAATTGGCACACGCACCATGTAGCCCTCTCAAAAACTAGTGTTCGCATCGTGCATACCCATTAAGGGTATAGAACATAAGAAGTTGTCATCGAACAATTTATGAACTTGACAACTGATTACAACATGTGTGTAATCAATTACACAAGTCAAGATTCATTCAAAAAGGGTTTACTTCTCATTAATTGAGATTTTTTGAATTAATTGATTAAAACTTTTTGGTAATCGATTACATTGCTTCTCATATTAGAAAGAGTCTTCGTAATCGATTACGAGATTCTAGTAATTTGTACAATGCTTTTGACTTTCTTAGATGGCTTTGTAAGATCGAATTAATCAATTACAAGATATTGGTAATTGATTACATTGATCTTAGATGGAAATGCATGTTTGTTTTTAGTTGTTTAACCAATTACAAAATGGTTGTAATTGATTATATCAATTATATAACATATTGTTTATAAATTACTCTCTTTGTAATTAGTCTCTAAGCTTCCAAAACATTTTCCAATTTTGTGACTCATTGGGAGGAAGTTATCATGAGGGTTTTCCAAGAGTGATGATGATGATCAACATAGCAAGGATCTTGGAGTCTCTATCATGGGTTGATCATTGATGAAACTTTAAGAAGTTGTTATTTGTACATTAGATGTGTATTCAATCCAATTTTGATTTCTTTGTAGGTTTTAATCTTGGTTAGAGTTACCAAGGGGTTTTGAGTTGATAGGGTTTTAACTCTTGAAATTTCTTGTTGTAAGGTTCAACAAGGTTTTGGCATTTATCTTGTAGGGTTCAAGGGAAAAATAGATTGTTTAGAGAATTGTATGTGCATAATATTTGTACTTGATTCTCTAATAGTGAAATGTTCCAAGGGGTTTAGAACAACTGGATGTAGTCCTCTTGAGAATTGAACCGATATAAATTTTGTTTGTGATCCTCTCTTTCTCTAACACTCGGTTTTATGAATCAATCTTGAGATTGTAATTGATATGTGTGAGCCATAAAATTTTGTTTTCTAAGGTTTTTGAATTTTTTGGTTTATTGTTGTTAATCGTTTACAACGAGACTTTTGAGAAAACCTTGATTTTATAAGGGGTTTGATTTTAATTGAATCTACACAATGATTAGGTAAAAAGTTTTCAAAAGAATCTATCCAACCTTCCTTTCTAGATTCCTGGCTAATCAAAGACACACTCGAACCCACCACTATCCACCACCACTACGTGTGACCCCACCCCCATCCACCATCATGCGCATGACCCTATTGTCCACCACCATAGTTTGAAGGTTGCAAATTTGGATCCCTTTGCGATTTCATCGGCCAGATCTATGCCTCGTTGCCCTTAATGCATTGGTCAAATTTGCGCCTCGTTGCCATTGTTTATGAATGTTGTTATTTTGAATTGCCACCAAGGTTGATGTATGTTGTTCAACATTAGTTTCTTATTTTTTTTTTGTGTGTGTGAGAATATAGGACAAGGGAGATGGAGCATACAAGGCAAGGGAAGAAGATGGGGAATTCGAGGAGGAAGAGGGAGAGGGACAAACAGAAATGCAATTATGTTGATAAAATTACAAATAAAACCATTTTTCCTTTGCACACATAGGGGTGAAAAAAATAAAACAACGGACTATGCAACAAAATCGTGTTTTTGTTGTTTTATTTTTTGCACCTCCGTATGTAAAACAAAAAGATAATTTTGTTGTATAGTGTACAATCAAATTGTATTTTCGTTATTTTTATTTTTTTCAACCCCATGTGTGTAATAGAAACACAATTATGTTGTACAAGTTGTAACAAAATATTGTTTCTATGGAAGAGGATAATTTCATAATAACATGAAAAGACACCCACGTGGGCATTAGCATTAGCAATTCTAGTAGTACCCAATAGCAACTCCCAAGTTTTAATAGCAATTTGGGGCTATGCCAATAATAGAGCCCAAAGGAAGAAAAGAAATGGTAGTTGTTATTTCCCCATTGTCCTAATACACTTCCCTTTCTCATTTTGTTCCTCAAATGACCCTGCTAAACACGTTCTTCCCATCTGTGCCTCCCTCCTATTTAATTCTCTTCGGGAAAAAGCTTTTTGGAAAAACACACTCCCTTTCGTGCCTCTCCCAATTGCAAGTGCCCATCTCAACCTTGCAGAGATGTGCGCGTGAGTACACTAACAATGACGTGCACGGGATTGATGGAGTTTTTTTGATAAAGGGCTGATCCATTCATCTTAATTGGGACTTAGTTATTTATTTTCATTTACTATGTTATTTATTGTTTCCCTAAAATTGCCCAATTATGTTATATTTAAATGGGGTATTGTTGCTATGAAGGATTATAAATGAAAATATGAATGCCCAATTTATGTTCTTTAATGGTAGTTTTCGAGGTAATTATTGTAGGTAGTTATTTTCTTCCTGACATTTTTTCACCAATTTCTGGTCACGGGTTGGCTTCAAGGGCTGGGGCGGCTGTGCCTTTTTACTTTTTTGAGGATGCGTAGGACATCATGTGTAATATGTGAAGGACATACATTTGTAAACTTATTGCACATTAATGCATCTGCAAACTTATTGCACATTAGCCATTGGGATTAGCACTTGTAGATTCAGAGGCTTAGGTTTCCTTGTGCATTGGTGTTAATGGTTTGTTAAGTGGTGGGATTTTTTTTTGTTTCTTGGGGTTGGGAAGGAATTAACGAAGAGATTGAAAGAATAGCTAATGATGTCATTGATAATTATCAAATGTGTTGCTTTCCTATATTTGGAGAGGTTTGGAGGGGGGTGGTTTTTTCTTGAAGAGAAATATATGGGATGAAGAAAGAGTTGAAGGGAGTGTATTGAAGATGGTAGTAGTTTGGGGAAAAACATTAGAAAGGGGAGTGCATTAGTATAAAGGGAATGTGAAAATAACAATAGAAAAAAAAAACCGGTTTAAGTTGTTGATGTCCCAATCCAAATAGTTGGGTCCAGTGAAACATTTTTAATTTCTTTCCCCAAACCATCACGTTGCAGGCATTTGCTTCCTGCACCTCTTAAATTTTTAATATCCCCTAATTACCCTTGTCGTGCATCTTCTCCCTCCGTCAATTTCCTTCCGATTGCCAGCCATGAAGAAGCTGTACCTCTCATTCCTCGTCGGAATTCTAAAATAGGGCTCTGGGTCACAATGGTTATGAAATATTTATGAGATAATGACACATAAATATGCAATAACCATATAAGAGATACCCCACATAGAAATATACTTATATACATACATATAAGAGAAACGCATTAACAGAAAATCAGAATTTCTACTCCAACAAACCGGCATGTAACTATCTGACGAGGCCATCCCCCACCAAGTTGTGACACCTCAAATCATCAATTAGAATTCTGTATATAGAAAACTGCAGAAACAAATTCTTTCTCCCAGCGCCTCTGAAGTTAATAGCAGCAGAATTAATATCGAACATCTCCTTATCCATGCCGCTTAGTTATATTCGGACATAATGGTAGAAATAAGCTCCAATCATGCCACAAATAAACATAAAGGTAGAAATCAGTATTGGTATTATAAAATGCCTTATTTAATGTCTGATTTACCGTGGGGGAATGATCATTCGAGAATATTTTTTCGAAAACAGGTAATCCAGAAGCCTTATAAAACTACTTTGGAATGAGCATTACGGAAGACTAAATGAATGTAATTACCTATTCTGAATTATTTGCCAAAATACCTCTTCTGGAATGCATAATCCAAAAAAATGAATGTAATTAAAAATTAAAAATGATGTACCTTAAAATTGTCTACGTTGAGCCCTCCCGGAGAGGAAATTGGAAGTACTCGAACATGAATGAAGCTGAGGCTGCTGAGATGGGGTGTGAGGTGAGTTAGGAGAAATAGATTGAGGAAAAAAGAAAGTTATGATCTGAGACCGCTAGTTAAAATTGGCAGGTGAAGGAAGCAAATTGGAAGATGCAGGAAGTAAAAGCCCACGCTGAATAATATGTACATCAACTTTTCCTCGCTGCAATGCAACCTAATTTTTTAAATTTATGAAACAAAAACCAAACTGTTTTCATCTCTCTCTTGGCCCAATATTGGAGTATCAGAGCAGTTAAATTTCTCACCCATTCACGCACAAATTTAAGCAAAATTTTACCACTGTTAGCTACAATTTTTTCCGGCTTCACGGGCGCACAACAGGGAATAATTTCTATCAAAATACACGTAAGATCAAATGTGTCTAGAGAGAAGTAGATATAAGGTTGCCCGGTGGTTTGGTTTGGAAGAGAGGACTTAAAGGGTGAAGGAAGAAGGGAGAAGAGGTTGTCGAATTTTTTTCTGATATTTCTAACAAAATTAATATTTATACATAAGAAATAAATCTTTTGAGAGAGAAAAGAGAAACAGAGGTGAGAGAGGAAAAAAAAGGGGAGATCAAACATAGAGAATATTAAACAATTAAATATTTTTTATAATTTAAAAATAAATTATAGATTGATTGAATCATTTTTATTAAAAGATTCAAAAATAGATTAGGTTTTCTTAATGAATTTGTAATGAATCAAAGTAGATTAGTTGATTAATTTTTTTATACTTGCAAGATTAATGAATTATTATTTGTTTTTAATCTATCTATTATAATATGACAAAATTTATCCAAACCGTTTGTTTGCCACCCTTCTACTTGTTAAGAATTGCCTTTATAAATTGTGAACAATATCCAAACTTCACCGATCACAATTACACATGTTATACCTTTAACAATATTTTTTCTTCTAATATTTAATAAAAATCTTGTTAAATATTTTTGGTATCATTTAAAAAATATTGTCAAATATAAATAAATATTATTAATATATTTTCTCGATATTTTATCAAATGTTATGTATAATTTATATTGATAAATGTTTTATGCAATTTATAAACTCCAAACATCAATAATAATAATAATGATTAATTGCATTACAATCTATATCAAAATTATTTTTATTGTTTTTTTTAACTTTGACCAATGCCTTGATGATGATATTTTTGTTAACATTAATGTCTTATATGAGAGACATGTGACTTATGTAGGGACTAATAAATAAATAATTAATAATTATGGACTAAATTACAATTGAATTAAATAGGAGAAGTTTCTAAAGGTAAGTGCTACTTAATGAGAGTAGTGATTATAAAAGACATTAATATTCACTAATGTGAAATAAAGTCTCCTTTCTCACAGAAAAATATTCTCTCTAACCCGTAGCCACGACACAAAGAATAGTCAAGGAAGCGGAACTCTTATTTCTGTCTTCTCTTCTTTCAAGAAAATCAAAGTATCCCGCCAAAGAGAAGTCTCACTATGGAAAAAGGTACACACTTTTTATTTATTATCTTTGAGAATTATATGTTTCAAAATCTTATTGGTTTCGTATAATTGTTAATTTAGGGAATCCTTAAAAAAAATTACATGTGGCATCGGAACATCTGTTATGAAATTTATGATTCTCCAAGAATGATTTTTTTTTCTTCCAATTATGCATGAACTCTAATAATGAAATTTATGAATTATTTTATTTTTTCCGGTGCAAGTATGAAATTTTATATTAAAAAAGATATCAATTAAATTGACTTTTAAATCACACGTATGAATGATATTTTACCGCGTGAAATTATATTATTTTGAACGTGATTAATGGAGAAAGCAAAAAGGTACGCTGGTGTTGAATGCACATGGCCAATTCCTGGGATGATAAACAATTTCTCTCTCACACATTTACTTGTACGTGATTTATTGTGAGGCCATAAAATATGGCAATTATGTTTTACCTTTTGAGAATGGATTTGGAGGCAAATTTACTATAGGGGGTACTTTTAAAAACTAATTACTAAAGAGGGTCTCTTTTTAAACAATTTGCAAAGGGAGTCTGTTCTTGCAAGGATGTCGCCAGAAGAACTGGCGAGAAGCTCGTACCGCCATCAGCAATGGCGAGAAAGCTGCTGACATGGCTGGGTGCCGCCGTTGAAGATGGCGAGAAGCCTGCTGAGTTGGAGGGTGCCACCAGTCGCACAGGTGAGATGCTTCCACGTTGGATCCGCCAACTGCATTGGTGAGAAGCGCTGAGCTGGAGGGTCACACCTATCCCATTGGCGAGACAGTTGCTGCTAGGGTTGCAGTGTTCCAGGGTAGGCTTTAGTGTTGCAGTGTTTAGGGCTTGCAGGGTTTGCATGTGAACGTTTTTTAGCGTTGCTTTTGAACGTTTTTGAATGTTGAGCATTTACTTTTTCTGCTATAAAAAAAAAAAACTCCATGAACAAAGTTAACTTACATTTCAAAGTTACAAAGCTTCTTCTCCCCCAAATTTCTGAGCTTCTCCTCCAGTGTGCTACCCTTTCCTTTGTTCTTCAATTTTCGTGTGTGCTTTTTCTCCTCCATAATCCCTGGTAAGTATTTTTTGAAGTGTCTAATATTTATGTATTCTGTTCTTAATATTATAAAAAGATTAGATTAGTTAGTATTAATAGGTATTTCAAGATTAGGTTAGTTAGTTTTAAAATGTATTCTATTGTTAATTTTTATGTATTAATAGGTATTTGAAGGTTAGGTTAATTAGCATGAAAATATTATTTAGTTAGTTAGTATGAAAATATTATTTGGTTGTTGTATATAACCTGAGATATTATATGTGTTATATATGTATGATATTTTAGTTAGACACACGTAATATAGCTTTAGTTAGGCATATGTAATATTAGTTTTTGTAATATTAGACACAAGTTAATATTAGTTTTAGGTATATATATCTAAAATTTAGACACACGTAAATTTTGAGCTTTTGTAATATTAGGCTAAATAATTTTGAGTTTTAAATAAATGAGTTGATAAGTTATATGATTTGATTTAGTTATTTTTAGTTTGAATTTTTTTAATATATATATATATATATATGATAGGGTAGTTTACGTTAGTATATGGTAGGTTTTATTTTTAGTTTGTAGGTTAATATTTTTTGTTTTACGAAACTTACGTTATTAAATACATATTATGAGATATTATATGTGTTATATATATATATAATATTTTAGTTAGACATATTAGCTTTAGATAGGCACACGTAATATTAGCTTTTGTAATATTAGACACAAGTTAATATTAGCTTAGGTATATTTATCTAAAATTTAGACACACGTAAATTTTGAACTTTGTTAATATTAGGCTAAATAATTTTTAGGTTTTGTAATAATATTAGGCTAAATAATTTTGAATTTTAAATAAATGAGTTGATTAGTTATATTATTTGATTTAGTTATTTTTAGTATATATATATATATATATATATATATATATATATATATATATATATATATATATATATATATATATATATGATATGGTAGTTTACGTTAGTACATGGTAGGTTTTATTTTTAGTTTGCAGGTTAATATTCTATGTTTTAGGAAATTTACGTTATTAAATATATGATACATTGTACATTATTATTATTTTTGTATATATATTGTTTAAATAATTTTTGGCATTTCAATATTTGTTTGTATTTTAATTTATTTGTTAGTCCATATTTTATTGAATTATTTATTTGTTAATTGTAGAATATATTATGTTAATTATTTAAATTTGTGTGTGTATGTATTTGAAATTATTTGTAAAATATATTTAAATTTTAGTATTTGTAGAATTTTTTTAAATTTTAGTATTTGTAGAATATATTTAAATTTTATTATTTGTAGAATATATTTTGTTATGAAATAATAATATTTTGTTATTTATTTAAATTTGTATAATATATATTTAATAATGTTTTTATAAATGTGCGTAGTTTAATTTATATTATCTAGAAATAATGTATAAATTGATTTGTAAATTGATTGTATTATATTTTATTTTGTAGTAGTAATGGCATCTTCATCGTCATGTCCATTACATATTAAAATTAAGTCCGGCCCCATCGATGGTGATGTATTATGGATGCAACCTAAGCATGTTTCAGAACATGTTTGGAATGGGGAAGAAGATAAGAAATTACATATCAGACGAGTTGTCCCCACGTATCAAGGGGAAGAAGAAATTCCAGAGCAAATTTTTCCTTTTCTTCGACAATCTAGTTTTTACTCGATTATGAAGATGAGATACTTAAAAATAAATGTATCATTAATTAGTGCTCTGATAGAAAGATGAAGGCCGGAAACACATACGTTTCACATGAGATGCGGAGAGTGTACTATTACTCTCCAAGACGTACGTCTCTGTATTGTTAGGTATACGTGTGGATGGTTTACCATTAATCGGTCCAATAAATCTTGATTGGGCTGATTTATGTGAGGAATTATTGAGAGTCAGACCAAAAGAAGGTGAAATTAAAGGTAGTGTGGTTAAATTAAGTTGGCTGGTTCACCATTTTGCACAAATAAATAACGACGACGACGAAGAACAAGTACGAAGGTTTGCCCGTGCATGGATACTGAGATTCATTGGAGGTGTCTTGTTCATTGACAAAAGCAGTAACAAAGTTTCTCTATGGTACCTTCAATTTTTACGTGACTTTGAAGAATGTGGCACATATGCATGTGGAGCTGCTGTACTTGGTTTTCTATACAGAGAGATGTGCAGTGCCACCGATTATAAAACTAAATCAATTGGAGGTATGTGCATCTTACTACAAATGTGGGTATGAGAACGATGTCCAACCTTGGCTCCAAAGAGGACTCCTTCCCAAGTAGAAAATAAACCACTGGGGCACAAGTTATTCATTTTTAAAAGTGTCTTTCATTTCAATAGAATAAATGGTTTTAGGGTATATTAAATTTGAGCTTCAAATTTGATTCTAACCATAAAAATTATTACTTCAAAATAAAAAATTTGTACATGATAAATAAATAAAAGGAAAGAAGGCTTTCTTTAAATAAATACAAAATATCCTTACTATAGAATCAGCAAACTTCAAACGAAAGTCTTTCTTCCTCTCTTCACACTACTTTCTTCCTCTCTTCACACTATTTGTTACTCTCTTCAGTGTCAAAATTTTGCAAGTGCTGAGTGTCATTGCAAGTGCTCTATTTAAAGAAAATTTACAGCAAAGCTGAAGCTATCTGCAACGTAAATTTACACGCCATTAGAGAAAAACTGTATGCATGTCACCTCCTACATGCCTACCTGAATATCGTAATCTTTAACCTACAATGCATGTGACCTGCTGCATGCTTCTGATTGCCCTAACCAATGCAACAACAGTTCCCTAGTCTCCTCCAAAACAAGAACGTGCCCTAGCTTAGCCTGAGTCATGGCCACCTTGGTCTCGCAGGAGCCAATGACGGGATTGTCCATGTTGGCATGTCCCGCCATTCGTACTGGCGGCATGGGCTCGTGTCTCGCAGGAAGAACTGACGAGATCAGTGATGGAGTGCATCTCGCCTGTGCCACTGGCGGCACCCTCCAGCTCAGCAGGCTTCTCGCCATCTTCAATGGAGGCACCCAGCCATGTCAGCAACTTTCTCGCCACTGCTGATGGCGGTACGAGCTTTTCGCCAATTCTTCTGGCGGCATCCTTGCAAGAACAGACCCCTTTGAAAATTGTTTAAAAAGAGACCCTCTTTGGTAATTAGTTTTTAAAAGTACCCCCCTACAGTAAATTTTCCTGGATTTGGACGTTAAGCCAAAGCTTTTACGTTTTCCAATTCTTTTGAACCTTACGTACGTGATATCTTGGAATGAATGGAATGAAAAGCAAAAGTCCTCTCTCTTGTACATTCCTCTCACAAGTGAAAGGAAGTTTTTGGAATTGCTATTCCAATAAACTTTTTTCTATTCTCAATCCCATGTGCTTAATTTTTTTAAAATATTATTGTTGAATGTCATTAAAGGATTTAAAGTTTATGTTTAGGAATTAAATTAACGTAAATGCTTTGAAATTGTCAATAGTAATAAATATGTATATGTTACATATTTGTTTGAACGTGTTTGAATGCAAAAGACAAATAAATGTGAATATTATTTTATGACTTGAAATGAAATTAATAACAATAAGTATGTGCAGGGCATATATTTGGTTTGAATTAAGTGTATGATAGATTTGTTAGTCACCAAATTGGTCAAATCTATAAGGTTACTTAATTCCAAATTAGTGATTATTTCAATTACTCATAGAATAATAGACGTTAAGTTATATGATTATTGGTTTATGGGTAGATTGAAATTCATTGTTGTAAGGCATTTATGGATCACCCAAAGGTTGATTAGTTATTCTTATAATTAATGAATATAATTGTAGCCAATTTATGTGCATCATTAGTTTTATTTATATACCCAAAGAAAATAAGTACTACTAATTGGTGCATATTTAATTGCCAAATAATGTTAAGAATTTTATTAGCATCATCATGTTTGTATGTTGTGTGTTGGTGTATCACCCAAAGGAGAACATCAATATACATTAACCGTTATTTGAACAAATCATATGTATGACATGTGTTTTATTTCTCAAAACATTTATGTGAATTTTATTATGAAGAGAAAGTTCATTATAAAACTTGGGAAAGATCTAACATACTTAGCCTAATGTTCATGAGAATGACTGCTGCAGAAAGTATTAAGACAACTCTCCCTAAGATCGATAATGCTAAAGAATTTATGGGGTTAGTGGGAGAACGCTCTCAAAAAATTGATAAGCCTCTTCCTGGGACATTAATAAGTACATTGACCTTCATGAAGTTTGATGGTTCACGTACTATGCATGAACATGTCATTGAGATGATAAACATTGCAGCAAGACTTAAGACCTTGGGAATAACTGTGAATGAGAACTTCCTTGTTCAATTCATTTTGAACTCATTACTGTCTGAGTATGGCCCGTTCCAAATGAGCCATAATACCATGAAAGATAAATGGAATGTGAATGAATTGCACAGTATGTTAGTTCAGGAAGAAACGAGGCTTAGGAATCAAGCAAGTCACTCAGGCCATTATGTAAGCCACCAAGGGAATTAAGGAGCTGAAAAGAAATTTATGAAGAAGCATGTTAAAGGAAAATGACCTTTAAATATCAATGGCTTTGCAAATCTAGAAGAAGGTATTAATGAGCAATAATTGTCAATTTTGTGGAAAATCTGGATACTTCTAGAAAGATTTCCCAAAGCGTAAGTCTTGGTTCGAAAAGAAATGTGAGCTTTATGCTCATGTATGTTTTGAATCAAAATTAATTGAAGTTCCCCATAATACATGGTGGATTGATTCAGGATGCACAACACGTGTTTCTAATACTATGTAGGGATTTCTTACAATCCAAGCCATAAGCCCAAATGAGAAGTTCGTCTTCAAGGAAAATAGAGTGAAAGTTCCAGTGGAAGCAGTCAGGACTTATTGTTTAAAACTCGACGTTGGACATCATTTAGATTTACAAGAAACTTTTTATGTACCTAGTTTATCTAGGAATTTAGTTTCATTATCTAAACTTGATGTTACTGGATATTCTTTTAATTTTGGTAATGGATGTTTCAGTTTATTTAAGCATAATCATCTCATTGGTACCGATGTTCTTTGTGATGGTTTATATAAATTAGATGGTTTGTATGCTGAAACTGTTTTAACTATGCATCGTAATGTTGGCACTAAACGTAGTTTAGTGAATGGACGATATTCTTTCTTGTGGCATAAAAGTTTGTCACATTTCTAGAGAAAGGATTGAAAGATTAATAACAAATGAAATTCTTCACGATCTAGATTTTGCGGATCTAAATATTTGTGTGGATTGTATTAAGGGAAAACAAACAAAATATACAAAGAAATAAGCTACAAGAAACACTCAGTTTCTTGAAATTGTACATACTGATATTTGTGGACCTTTTGATGTTAATTCTTTTGAAAAGGAAATATACTTTATCACCTTTATTGATGACCATTCACTTTATGGTTATGTCTACTTACTGTATGATAAATCTCAAGCAGTGGATGCCTTAGAAACTTACTTGAATGAAGTAGAAAGACAATTAAACAGAAAGGTGAAAGTTGAAAGGTCTGATAGAGGTGGTGAGTATTACGAAAGATATAATGAAACTTGGCAATATCCAGGTCCATTTGCTAAATTCCTTCAGAAACGTGGCATTTGTGTGCGATACATAATACCTGGTACACCACAACAAAATGGTGTATCAAAAAGGTGTAATAGAACTTTAATGGATATTGTTAGGAGTATGTTAAGCAATTCAACTTTACCCATATCTTTGTGAATGTATACCTTGAAAACTGCCATGTATTTGTTAAATAGGATTCCTAGTAAGGCAATTCCAAAGATACCTTTTGAACTGTGGACGAATAGGACACCTGGTATAAGGAACCTAGATGTTTAGGGTTGCCAGGCAGAAATAAGGATTTATAATCCACAAGAAAGAAAATTGGATGCAAGAACAATCGGTGGATATTTTGTTGGTTATCCAGAAAAGTCAAAGGGGTATATGTTTTATTTTCCTAATCACAGTATGAGAATTGTTGAAACTGGAAATGCAAGGTTCATTGAAAATGGTGAAATCAATAGGAGTATAGTTTCACAAGATGTGGAAATTAAAGAAGTTAGAGTACAAGTCCCTTTAGCTTGTGCCTTTAGCAATAAGGTGATTGCTCCTTTAGTTGTTGTTCTAAAAAATAATGAAGAATGAGCCCATGATACATAATGAACCTATTGTGGAAAAACCACAAGAAGTGGTATTAAGGAGGTCTTAAGAGAAAGGAGAACAGTTATTTTGAATGACTATATGATATACCTACATGAAACAAAAATAGACTTAAGCATTAATGATAATGATCCAGTTTCGTTTTCACAAGCTGTAAGTTGTGATAATTTTGAGAAGTGGTTAAATGACATGAAAGAAGAGATAAATTCCATGAAACATAATGGTGTTTGGGACGTTCTAGAATTCCCAAAGGGTTGTAAGAGAGTTGGTTGTAAATAGGTCTTCAAGACTAAATGTGACTCTCATAGAAACCTTGAACATTACAAGGCTAGACTTGTTGCTAAGGGATTTACTCAGAAAGATGACATTGATAGACGTTTTCACCGGTCTCATAAAAGGATTCTTTCAGGATTATCATGACATTAGTAGCCCATTATGATTTGGAGCTACATCAGATGAATGTGAAAACTTCCTTTCATAATGGAGATTTAGAGGAAATTGTTTATATGGACCAACTAATAGGGTTTTCAGTTGAAGGAAAGGAACATATGGTGTGCAAATTAAAGAAATCAATATACAGTCTTAAACAAGCATCCCGCAAATGGTATTTGAGGTTTAATGAAACCATGGCTTCCTTTAAATTAAAGGAAAATACTTTTGATCAGTGTATACATTTGAAGGTCAATGGTAGTAAGGTTTAATTAAACAAGCATCCCGCAAATGGTATTTGAGGTTTAATGAAACCATTACTTCCTTTAAATTAAAGGAAAATACTTTTGATCAGTGTATACATCTGAAGGTCAATGGTAGTAAGGTTATTTTTCTAATTTGGTATGTTGATGATATCTTGCTTGCAACTAATGATCTTAGTCTTCTTCATGAGACTAAGAATTTTCTCTCTAGTAACTTTGAAATGAAAGATATGGGTGAGACAGGCTATGTGATAGGAATAGAAATATTTCGTGATAAATCACAAGGATTATTGGGCTTATCTCAGAAAATATATATCAATAAAGTACTAGAGAGATTCGGGATGGAAAAGTGTTCAGCATCACCCGTTCCAATTTAGAAAGGAGACAAATTTAGTCTCGCACAATGTCCTAAATGATTTGGAATGAAAACAAATGGAAGCAATTTCGTATGCATTAGATGTTATTGCATTTACCATGGAAGCTGAATTTGTAGTATTTTTTAGGCTACAATTCAGGCTAATTGGTTGTGAAACTTTATTTTAGGGCTTGGAATTGTCAATAGTATTGCTAGGCCACTGAAAATGTATTGTGATAACTCCACAATAGTATTTTTTTTAAAGAACGACAAGTTCTAAGGGTACTAAGCATATGGAATTGAAGTACTTTGTCGTGAAGGAAGAAGTTCAGAAACAAAGAGTGTCAATAGAACATAATAGCATAAACTTTATGATATCTGACCCTTTGACAAAGGAATTAACACCCAAGACATTTATAGAACATGTTGAAAGTATGAACGTTATTGTTATTAATGATCATTAAGTGTAATTTACCTTATGCATTTTAGTGACACTCTGAACTCATTTATGATATGTTTCTGATTACTTGTTCTCTATGTTTGCATGCATATTTGTATTAGAATAATGCTAGCAAGTTTTGTCTTAAATAAAGACATTTGTTGGACCAATTATGTACTCCTAACTAATGGTCATATTATGGAGAAAACTAATTTGTAGTACATGGAAGGAACTATGTCGATTAAGTGATGTACAACCGCCATGACTCAAATTGGTTCATATTCTTAATCATGAAATTATGATGTACCCAATGTATAGAATGGTTTAGTCATTTTAATGCGCATTATATTAGTTTAATCTATTTATTTATTTAGTCCATAGTGTTTAGTAATGTCACATGAGTCAAGTGGAAGAATGCTAAAATTAATGTCTCATGTGAGAGTCATTCGACTTATATAGGGACTAATAAATAAATAATTAATAATTAGGGACTAAATTGTAATTAGGTTAAATAGGCTAAGTTTCTAAAGGTAACTGCTACTTAATGAGAGTAGTGGTTATAAAAGGGGTTAATACCCATAAAAGTATTCTCTGTAACCCCTAACCATCACGAACGTATAGAGAGACAAAAAGAATAATCAAGGAAGCGAAACTCTTGTTTGTGTCTTATTTTCTTCCAAGGAAATCAAAGTAAATTGAAGAGAAGTTTCACTATGGAAAAAGGTACGCACTTTTTATCTATTATTTATGAGAATCATATGTTTCAAGATTTTGTTGGTTTCCTATAATTGTTAATCTAGGAAATCCTTAAAAGTTTTTTTCAATCTTTGGTCAATATCTATACACATTCAAGAATTTTTTTTCTCTTTTAATCATATTTTTTCATTCATAAGGTTCCAACCAAAAACTTTACTTAAGAGTGTTCAACTCAATTCCACTCAAACTAATGATAAGTTTGTATTTAGGATAAAATTTGAATTTATACTTTATAGTTTATTGTAATTTTTATTATTTTTATTCTAAATATTTTAATAAAAATCTTCATTTATAATATCTTTTAATATTATATGATTTTTTTCTAATTATTGTACTATTTATAGTAATTATCTTTAAATTTAACAAATGTTTGATTTTAAAGTGACAATAATGATCTATTCTTAATATTTAATTTAATAAAATTTTAAAATTATCTTAAAAATTAAAACTAAAATTATCTGGTTATTTTTTATATTATTTTAAATTTATTAAATAATTCTATATATTTTTATTTTTTTATATATAGTGAGTCACTAGCCGTAATAAGATTTGAACCTAAAATCCACACTAACCACCCAAACCTTCTACCAAGATAACCGTAGTGGGCTAACGATTTTTAATTTGATAGGTTGACTTAATATTTTCAATTTTCAACTAACATCTTTCATTAAAAATTAACTTTTCAACTTTCAATTAAATATTTTCAAAAATTCTTATGAAAATATATTTTGTTAAACAATTCAAATAAATTCATCTTAAAAACATTCATTCTTTTTGTTTATTGGAAAAGATAATTATATTAAATCTGATAGCAACAACAACATTAGTGGAAACCAAGCCAGTAGTACCAAACAAACCATAAACAACACCAAGCCTGCGTACCTGAGTGATTATGCTTATTAGGGGACAACATTCGTGCCTTCTTTCCGTTAGGGGACAAACTTAGTGTTCATCCCATTCTGTTATAATACAATATATATTATATTAATCATTAATAATTTGTAAGAATCCTATAAATACCATATCAATGAAGGAAAGAGCACACACAAAAATCAATCTACTTATCTTTCATTAGTTCTTCATTTATCTTCTTTTGCTTCATTGATAGCCACTGCTATCAATTTGGTCCGACCTATCCTTTTCCCTGCATTATGCCAAAACACAATACTCGCCAATCTTCCATTGAAAGGCTCGAGGAAGTCATGAACCGCCTAACCCAAGGGCATAACAACTTAACTCAGGGGCAAAATACCTTGACCCAGAACCATGTAGCCCTGGCCCAAGCTCAATCCCTCACAAATAGCAAAATAGACTCCATCTTGGAGCGACTCGCTGCTCTCACAATGATTCCCTCCTCGCCGAAATCACCACCCACTTCCCCACCATCAACATCCCCTCCATCACCCTTTTGGCCTCATATGAAGCTCGACATCCCACGATTCGATGGCCAGGATCCACTTTGGTGGATTTTCAAAATTACACAGTTCTTCGACTACCAGTGTGTTCCTGATGCAGAACACCTTACCATTGCGTCGTTCTATATGGATGGATCGGCCCTGTCCTAGTATCAATGGATGTCCAGGAATGGTTTCCTGACATCATGGCTAGCCATGCTACAGGCCCTCGAATCCTGCTTTGCCTCGTCGTATTACGATGACCCTCAAGGAGCCATTTTTAAACTCCAACACCTAGGTACAATTAATGATTACCTTAGTGAATTCGAGAAGCTCGTGAATCGTGTCGCCAAATTAGCCCTTCAATTCTTGCTCAGTTGTTTCATTTCTGGATTGAACCCTGAGCTTTGTAGGGAGGTACAAGCCTTCCAGCCAATGTCGCTTTCGCAAGCAGTTGCTCTTGAAAAGTTACAAGAAGACAAACTCAACGATAAACGCCGTAGCCTTCGCTCCTTCACTCACGGTAACCCTACGGCCATAACTTTTCCCTCCATTACGGCTAAGCTTTCCCTCAAATGATAGACCTCGGAAGAGATCGCCATTTGTCACGATAAGGGTTTATACTATTATTGCAAAGAAAAATGGATTACGGGACTTTGTTGTAAGCCCCATATCCACCTTTTTATCATAGATGACGACATTGACCCTCTCCTTTCACCTTCGAGCCCTCCTATCGACTCAGATTCCTCACCACCACCACTTCCTTCCTCTTTGGGCACACCTTTGCTCAACTTGAACGCCATGACTGGTATGCCGACGCTGGAGACCTTTTGCGTTTATGGTGTCATCAACCACCAACGCGTGATCATTCATGTTGATGGGGGTAGTACCCACAATTTCTTTCAGACGTGGGTCGCAAAATTTCTAGGGTTACCCTCTTCCCCTATGGGCCCTCTTCAGGTGATGGTGGGTAATGGCAATTTCATGCAGTGCCAATCCCTCTTCACCCAGGTTCTGATAACAGTACAGGGCCATGTCTTCACCATAGGTCTTTCGCACTCCCCTTATCTGGTGCCGACATCGTTCTGGGAGTTGAATGTCTTAAAGGATTAGGGCCCGTAACTATTGATTACACTGTACTTTCCATGTCCTTCACCCATTGGGGCCAACCCATCCAACTTTTTAGAGATGTACCCATTAGACTAGCTACAGCTTCAACCCATCGTTTTAAGCGCATGCTCCACACTCCCTTCCTCTCGGCTTTGTTCCATAGCACCAATGTACCTAACCAAACCCAACCTCCAACTTCTTCCTCCCCAATCTCCGACATCACCACTCATCCACCCATTACCTCTCTTATTGCCAAATTACAGTTCCTCTTTACTGAACCTTCGGGACTTCCCCCACACAGACCTATAACACACCACATTCACCTTCTCCCAGAATCAAACCAAGTTAACGTCAAACCATACTGTTACCCACATAGCCAGAAAGCGGAGTTTGAAAGACAAGTCTCGTCTATGATGGATGTTGGTCTAATTTAACTTAGCCAGAGCCCTTTCTCTTCTCCGATGTTGCTGGTAAAAAAGAAAGATGGCAGCTAACGGTGTTGCATTGACTATCGTGCCTTGAACGCGATAACTGTGAAGGACAGATTTCCGATGCCGACAATCGACTAACTTCTCGATGAATTGTGTGAAGCTTCATGGTTTTCCAAACTGGATTTGCAATAGAGCTTCCATCATATTTGCATGGTCGAAATGGATATACCCAAAACGAATTTCTGCACTCACCAGGGACATTATGAGTACAGAGTTATGCCTTTCGGCCTCTATAACATGCCGACAACCTTCCAGGCCACTATGAACGAAGTACTCAAGCCCTTCATATGCAAGTATGTCGTGGTCTTTTTCAACGACATATTGATCTATAGTTCTTCTTTGTTAGAGCATGTGCAACACCTGGAGGTAGTGTTTGTCGTTCTAGCCAAGGTCTACTTTCACTTACTACAGTCAAAGTGTCTTTTTGCCAGAAATAATCTCTAGTACGTGGGACACATAGTGTCAGCTTCTGGTGTTGCCCCAGACCCCGCCAAGATATCTGCCATGGTCAACTGCCCCACACCTTCCTCCACCACTGCACTCAGAGGTTTTCTGGGTCTCACCAGCTTTTATTGTTGTTTCATTCGCAGCTACGCCCAACTCGCTGCTCCATTGACAACTTTATTATGAAATGACCAATTCAATTGGACCTTAGAGTCGCAACTTGCCTTCGACAACCTGAAGCAAGTAATGACTCAAGCCCCTGTTATGCTTCACCCTGGAAATGGATGCCTCTAGCATGTCAATGGGAGCTGTTTTAGGCTAGAACAACCACCCAATCGCCTTCTACAGTAAGATGCTCTGCCCATGTTTGCAATGTTCTTCGACTTACGTCTGAGAACTCCACGCAATTACATTTTTTGTGCATAAATGGAGACACTATTTGTTGGGCAACCCTTTCACCATCATCACAGACTATAGGAGCTTAAAGGAGCTTATGTCGCAGGTCTTTCAAACTCCAGAACAACAATCGTACCTAGTCAAATTACTAGGATATGATTACACCATTCAATACCACCCCGGCACCGGCACCGGCAACGCCACGGCAAATGCCTTATCCCGACACCCTTCTTCGGGCTTATGTCTAACACTCTCCATACCCAATTTTACTTTTTTAGAACAGCTACACACTTCTCTGCATGCTTTTGCTCCTTTCACTAATTTGATGCAACAGGTTCAAGCAAACCCACAGGATCACTAGGATTTTGCAATCCACCGTGATTTACTATTCTACAAAGGCAAAATATGGCTATCACAGGACCATCCATTTGTCGTTCTGCTTCTAGAAGAGTTTCAGACTTCTCCTTTGGGCGGTCACATGGGGGTCACCAAAACCATAAATCGTCTTCAAGACAATTTCTATTAGACAGGGATGTGCCAATATGTTAAAGCTTACATCACCAAGTGCCTTGTTTGTCAACAAACTAAGTACGAGACCTGCAAACCCACACGCCTTCGGCATCCATTACCCATTCTGGCCGGTATCTGGGAAGACCTATCCTTGGATTTCATTTTCAGTCTCCCTGAGTCATAGGGGTTCTCTATAATACTGGTAGTGGTTGATCGTTACTCCAAAGGCTCCGCCCACTTTGATGTTTTGTCGCCGCGATACACAACATATGAAGTGGTCTTGCTCTTTCTGGACTTAGTGTGCAAATTACATAGGTTCCCTAAGAGCTTGGTCTCCGATAGAGACCCAATGCTCATTAGCTCGTTCTGGCGTGAACTTTTTCGCCTAAGTGGTACTGAGTTGAAGATGAGTACCTTGTACCATCCTGAAATCGACGACTAGACCGAAGTTCTCAATTGAACTCTTAAACAATACCTTAGGTCTTTCATTCATAATCGCCCAACTCCATGGTCCCATTATCTCACTTTAGCGGAATGGTGCTATAACATGTTCGTTCATTCGACCACTGGTTTTCCCCCATTTGAGGTCACTTATGGCAAATCGCTGCCATCAATCCCTCAATACATGTTGGGCTCGTCTCCAATTGAAGCAGTTGACTCCCTCCTGAATTCTAGACACACTATCTAGGTCCAATTACAGAGACGCCTGTAGAAAGCATAGGAAGCCATGAAACATTACGCCGATCTCCATTGCCGCAACTTATCCTTTCAAGTTGGAGATTGGGTCTAAGTGCGACTCCGGCCATATCGTCAACTTTCTCTACAACCCGCTTATTCTAAACTATCCAAACGGTTGTATGGTCTGTTTCAGATAGCAGGTCGCATTGGCCCTATCGCGTATCAACTCACCTTGCCTTCGGATTCTAAAATACACCCGATGTTCCATGTTTCCCTGTTGAAGCTGCACCAGGGCCCACCACCCATAACTCCTGGCTCTTTTCCTCCTTTATAGGCTGACAACCACCCTGTCATCAAACCTCTTTCGATTCTGGACTGGAAGTACGACTACTCCACTTCTCCTCCTTCCAAACTAGTGCTTGTTCAGTGGCATGATCTGTCACCAAAGGACACCACTTGGGAGAACTGGGATGAGTTGTTCGTTGCTTACAACCTTGAGGGCAAGGTTGCGTTTCTAGGGAAACGTACTGATAGAAACAACAACATTAGTGGAAACCAAGCCACTACCAGACAAACCAGAAATCGCACCAAGCCTACGTACCTAAGTGATTATGCTTGTTAGAGGAAAACATTCATGCCTTCTTTTCGTTAAGGGACAAACTTAGTGCTCATCCCATTCTGTTATAACAGAATAGATATTATATTAATCATTAATAATTTGTAAGAATCCTATAAATACCATATCAATGAGGGAAAGGGCACAAACAAAAATCAACCTACTTATCTTTTATTAGTTCTTCATTTATTTTCTTCTACTTCATTGATAGCCACTGCTATCAAAATCATTGACAACAAAATGTTCAATACAAGAAGACCATGATCAAAACAAGTACAGAATCTAGATGTCTTAATTAAGGAATTAATGAACAATTTGATTGACTTCACGACTCAAACTAAATCCTATAGTTATGCAAATTTGATATTTTATGAACGCAACTTAAGATATCTCCTACTTCATTGTTCTGGAAATTTCTGGCCTTCATAATGTCAAGGATTTGCTTGCAATCAGTCTCTATAATAACATGTCTCTGGTCTCGAGAAGATAGCCAATGAAGAGCAACATTATGAGCTCTAGCTTCAGCCTCTAGAGGAGAAAGGATCCCTGTGAAACAAGATGACAATGAAGAAATAAAATGGCCATTAGAATCTTGCAAACAAGCCATAGTTTCATGCTTTTGGTGCCCCTGAAAGATTGATGCGTCTATATTGCATTTGACAATCAACTCCATCAGGAATGAGTTTGTCCCTAGTAGGTAGACACTCACGAGCAATCCTCCACAAGAACACTTTCATTTTATGTGGTATTATTAGCTTCCATATCAACACCCAATTCCCATTTTCATGAAGGTGGGATATGCTCCGTAATAAAATAGTAAGCAAACTTAATTGAAAAAAAGAAAACCCATCCTTGCTAAACTTCCATAGAATCTTGTCCTGGTCATCTGAAGGATATATTGGCATAAAGAGAATTCGGACAGCAAAATATGGCAAAAATAGATCATGAACAAGAGTTTCATTCCATGTAATTTTAGAATGATCAATCAAAGAACTTACTGTGAGATCCTCCAGACCGTCAATAACAGGAGTGTCAACATGAGTTGTCTAATTATTGATGCCAAGGTTCGTTACGAACTTTGATATTTGTCCCATCTCTCAATTTCCATCTTATACCTTCTTTGACAGTAGCCATTGAGGTGTGGATACCATGCAATGTATAGTTTGAGTTATGGTCCACAGAGGAACCCAAGAACTCTCCCTTAGGATAATATTTTGCCTTAAAAACTTTTGAAATTATAGCATTTGCACTACTACAAAAAGCAGTTTTAACATCGGTTTATTAACATCGGTTTTGGACAAAACCGATGTTAAGTTAAACGCGGTGACATATTTTTAAATAAAGTATTATTCTTAACATCGGTTTTCCAAAAAACCGATGTTAATGCATACACATTAACATCGGTTTTTGGAAAACCGATATTAATGTATACACGTTAACATCGGTTTTTCAAAAACCGATGTTAACTAATAATGTTAACATCGGTTTTTGAAAAAACCGATGTTAACGCGTGATATGTTAACATCGGTTTCCCAAAAACACATGTTAACGTGTATGCATTAACATCGGTTTTTGAAAAACCGATGTTAATATAAACTTTTTTTTAATTATTTATATATTTAAAAAAAACATATATTGCGTTATTAATTATATTTTAATTAAAAAAATAATTAATAAACAATAATAAATTCAAAAGGTAAACATTTAAAAATTAAACTAAATTTTTAAAATGAATTTCGTAATTTTAATTTTATTATTTCATGATTATCATTTAAATATAACACACATTTATATAAATTATTTGATATTAGTTGATTTGAAAAAAAAAACTGTTTTTAAAAATAGAGTTTAACTTTTATAGAATTTTTATAGAATATTGGTAAAATCAATTATATCGTAAAAAAATTAAAATTTATTACTAATATATTTTGATATAATTATTATAAAAATAAAAAAAATCTTCATAAAAAGGTAAATGGAGAATATTGTTTAAAAATTCTATGAAATCCTACTATATTTATGTTATCGTATTATCTTTAAATTAAAAACAAATTAAAATTTTTGTATATATTAATTTGATTTATTGAAAATATATGTTGTAGTGGTTTAATTTAAATAATTATAGTTATCTCATATATTTGTAGGATTTAAAAAAAATTATATTTTCATTATTTCTAAACAAAATTTTCAGAACAAAAATAAAAATATTTTCATGAGACACGAAAATTATGTTTTAAGTCTTTAAATTTAGAGTTAATTATAATCCACATGAAATTTATTTTTATTACATTTGTCATTTTTTTATTATTTTTAACCACATTTGTTAATTATGTGAATTTTTTGTTAATAAATTTAATAAAAAAATCATACCAAAAAAACATGATGGATCATACTAAATGTGTTAAGCTTGATATCATACATGTATATATAAGTCACAGGAAAGATCCCTAAATACGTTTTTTACTCCAGGATAGATATATAAACATCTCAAAGTATTATTAACTTACTTGGAGTCCCTTTTGTAGGTATCTCCTCCAATTTTAACATTAGAAATTTCGCTGAGATAGGTCAATTAGATCTTGATGGAACTCGACACAAACAACAATTAATTAATTTATATCGGTAAATATTATCATTCCAATTTAATTTTGGCTGCTTTTGGTTTAGAGGCTTTTTTTTTTTATTGTATAGGTTCAATGCCTCTCTTATATGAGTCATGATCACTGTCCAAAGATTTCCCTAGTCATCCAGCCAACCACTCAACTCTAAGGCAAGATTAAACAACAAAAAGCACCGAAACACATGCATTTTATCTTCAACAATTTTCTGCATTAAAAAAAAAGCTTGAATAATTTTCTATATAATGATTAGGTTATCTTAAAATATTATGTTAACTATAATTTCTTCAGTGCTAAGTCTGGAAATGACAAGGCCTAGATAACATTTTATTTAAATCAGCAAAAAATAAAAAGATAACATTTTTATTTAAAGTTTATTTGATATAACTTATAAATTCTCATTTTACATTTTTTATTGATTACAAAATTATTTATCAAATTTTATAATTAATCATTAGAAAAATTCCACTCTTAATATAAAATAAAAAAATGCAATCTATCGTCTAAACATAATTAATATTAAATAAGATTTGAGTAGATTTAATTTTATAAAATTACTTTTAACAGCAACAATAGTTTCAAGTATTTGAAGAAGAATATAATCTTTTGACATTAATTAATATTTTTAGTGGAGTATGAATTTTCATGTCTGTACTTCTTGCAATATTTTCATTTTTAAAAATAAGGGAAGATCCATCATGTTTTTTGGCATGATTTTTTCATGTCTGTACTTCATGCCGTAATTATGTAATAATACGGTGAGTTATTAACTATTTGTTAAATAATGATTTTATACTAAATGTTCGAAATTATAATATTCTTTTTGGTATGAAATGTTTAGAATTATTTGTATAACGAGTATCATGCCAAAAAAACATGATGGATATTAATTTAATATATATAATATTCGTTTATTAAAAAACGTCAACATGTTAATGTTTTACTTTATTTACAAAGCATTCTCAAAATTAATTGTATACTAAATTTATATATAAATAAATAAAAAATCTAAGGAAACTACAACTTGGGGATTTGCTACTGTTAAGGGGTCCACAACAAGCATGCTCCTCACATTACAAATGTGTTACTGGCTTATATTTTAGGAAAAATAAAAAGGCAAATAAAGTGACCATGATGATAAAATAACACTCAGACGTGCATACGAATTCTTTTAATTTATAATTGTTGATAATTAAATTATCGATACCAAAATAGTTTTTTAAATAAGTAAAGAAACCCGATGCTTTGCATCTTAAACGGAAGGGGCATGAAAGGAGAGGACTTGATTGGCAAAAGGGCGTGAAACTTCTAGAAGAAAGGCAAGAAGCAGCCTCATTGGACTGACTTCACCGCAGAAAGGGGAGGGAATTGCAAAAGGGCGTGAAACTTCCAGAAGAAAGGCAAGAAGCAGCCTCATTATCTCTCTGATTTGAATCGTTCACTAAACACAGGTTATCTTCAAATTTCTCAGTTTCGTTGTTTGCTTGGCTAGTGATAGTAATGCAATGAATAAGATGCATACCTGGTGTTTGATGTAATGAATGCAATGCAAGAATTCTTAGGCTACTGTTGATTCCTTTGTGTTGAGATTTAAATGTTGAATAAGATGCATACCTGGTGTTTGATGAACGTTCTGAGAGATAAATGAGATGACGTATGTTTGATGCGTGGTATAGTATTGAGTGCGGGGGGTTGAGTTTCTAAAAGAGAGAGAAAACAAATTAACATACTTGAAAATATTGGTGCTATTAATCTTATTTTCTTATTGTAATTTTTATTTTATTCTTTACATAATAAACAGTAGAGCATATAATTTTCTTTGCATAGAAAAAAATATGATTACAGTTTTTTTTAATAGAAAGAGCATAAATTTTCATGTGCATTTTGTAAGATTTCTCTTTTGAAGAGAATCACCTTAGAAAGTTATCTATCCAACATCAATCTCCATGAAAAAGTCTTCATCTTAAGAGGCACAGATACCTCCACAGTTTATTATTGTACAGAGCTTAAAGAGAAGGGTTAGAGAAATCAAAATATGAAGACAAGTAGTGATCGTATGCAGATCTGGTGGAAAACGATTGCAAACTTTCACCAATCTATATTAAGAAATCATTTAATCTTTATATGGTGAAAACGAGGATATCATGTATCAAAGTTATGAAAATAACTCATGCTCCCACAAGAATATCTCATCTCCTCCAATTCCTTGTCTAGATTCAATCATTGCCTCGCCACTTTCCATCTAAAAATTAGTGCATTCTTATCATGTGAAAATTGAAAAATTCTAGGAAAAACATGTTTGAGATGTGCATTCCCTAGCCATATGTCATGCCAAAACTTACTACTCACCCTGTTTCTTACTTTCCTTGCAAAATTGTTCAAATGTTGTCACTATATTGAGGTAGATTTTGTATTTTCCACCTTCATTGGGAGGCACCTTATTATGGATTCATATCTATGTTCTGAGGTAATAAACCAAACCAAGCTAACTTTTAATCAACAAGACAATGCCATTTCTATTGGCCAAGAGATTGGGGCTGAATATTTCTAAATTTTTTACTCTTAATTCATCATATTCTTTAGATTGACAAATTTTTTTTACCACCGAACCCATGCAATTTTATTAGAATCATTTGCTCCACTTTATAGAAAAGAGCACTCAATACTTCGAAGGGCCTTAACACTTTTGATATATTGGTAGTATAAAATTTTTTATTATTAATTAATTAAAGGTTACCTTAAATATGACTTAGTAATTATATTATTCTAAGTACTAATTTTTTAAATTATATGACAATTTAAATTGGATACTAATTAGATAATTCGTAAATCAACGTAAAAAGGGTAATTATTATTTTTGGTAGCTGGTAGTTGTTAACAAGATTGAGTTTCCAAAATAAAAAATATATTGTCAAAAGTTTACCGAATCTACTTAATTTTCTGATGATTTAACGGGTAGCAATTTCCAAATCTTAATTGTTGGATTTTATGTTTAAATTACAATATTGTGTTTACTTTTTTAGCTAACCATACAATTTATATAAATAAGTTTCCTTTTGATATTTTACCAATGCACTTAAAAAATTCCTTTTGATACTTTTTTAGCTAACCATATTGTGTTCACATTGTCAGGGATCAAACTCCTACTAATACGCTTAAAAAATTGCTATTTATCTACTGTGTTTTTTGAGAGGATTTATCAACTCTATTAAACCTTATTGGGTTGTGATTTTTATGCTAATGTAGTAAAAATAACCTCAGATTAAGAATATGTTTTAAAAGAATTCATTTTAATAATTAATTTATAAATTTGCACCAATACTCGGATTCTAATTTGTTCACATCCAATTTTTGTCATTTTTTATGCATATGGTTGTCTCAATTTTTGGTGTTCTGCTTGTAATATGAAGAAGAACCAGATTTTTTAACATTTTGGTTATCCTTTTTCGGGAATAAGTTTCAATTCTAAGGTCTCTTTTTGAAAGCTATCTTAACTAAGGTTCTACTCGGTGTATATAGAGAACCAATTACTTACTAAGTCATAAGAGCAACAAACACACTCTTTACCACTAGAGCTGGCAATTAGCAAAATTCACTTGGAATATGGATATTTCTAAGACGGTGAAGAATATTTTATATTGAATTTTCATTTTTTTGGTACATGGAAATGAGAATATTTATTTTAATTTTTTGTCTTGTATACAAGGACTTGGTTGGCCTTTGATCGTGGCTCACGATTGCTCTGTAACAATTTTTTATTTTATTTTTTATAGTTATTCCAAGGAACAGAAATTGATTAATTAATTAATTAATTAATCATACTTGGTTAAACAGGCTATCTGTTGAGAAGCTAGCTTCCACTGTGCTTTGGAAACTCTCCACTCCATGCAGCTATACTGAAACGGAATCCTGGTATTCCTCGAGCCACAGTCCATTCAGAGATCTGGGCAATCACAATTTGAATCCGAAAGTTACATCAAGAGTTGGATACAGAGTTCAAAACGAGATGTTTACCTTGGAGCCTATCTGAATAGGTAAGTCAAATACAATAATTGAATTTAAATAATCTATACTACTACAATAACTCATATTCGTCTCTACTGCAGTGGACACTGGCAAATGGTCGTCATTCTACCTAAGGAAAACCTAGTTGTCTGGTTTTGTTCTTTGCATAACAGGCCAGACAACTACCTTAAGGGAATAATTAACAGGTCAGTATTGTTTTCAATACATTTTCATTGGCATAACTCAACAACATCAATATTTTAATGTTCCTTATATTCAACACTAGTGCTTTGAAAGGACTTGATGATACTCCACAACCGAAATCCAAGGCTGCTGCTAGGTGGATTGTTGTTAAGGTACGTGATTTAAATAAAAGTTCTACTTATATAGATTTTATGTGTGTGTACACTAATTGTAGTTAACGTTTAATTAATATCCAAATTTCATTATGTATTTAGTGTAATAGACAAAAAGGAATCACTGAATGTGGCTACTATGTGATGCACTGGATGTCCACGATAATCTTAGGATCTTTCAGGAATAATTGAGAGACGGTAATTGTTTATTACAAACAAATTTGGTTTTTTTATAATTGTTATTACATTATTAATTTATTTTTTTATTTGATCATGCAGTATTTTAATGAAGTTAGACCATTGGAAGTAGAGAGATTCAAGGCACTTCGCATACAGTGGGCACAGTATTATCTAAAAGTTAGAAATCAAACATAGGATGTTAGGCAACTATGTAACTTTAGGTTAATTAATTAGTTTACGTACTTTGCATTACATTTTTTACAATTGTTGTTTCATCTTAACATTGAACAACCTTTGTTGATAGCTAGTTTTTTGCTAAAATCTATTTGAAAACTGAATGCAAATGATATATGTTGTGTGCTGTGTGGTCTGATTTTAAATTTACAGGTTAAATTTTGGTTTTTTTTGTAAAAACAAAGACATTATATAAAAAAAATTCCTGAAAACAACATCGGTTTTTTTTATAAAAAAACCGATGTTAACTGTCAATAGCAACACATTCGTTAAACCGATGTTAACTGTCAATAATAACACATTCGTTAACATCGGTTTTCTGTAAAAAAAAAACCGATGTTAAAATTCAATAGTAACACATTCGTTAACATCGGTTTTTATAAAAAACCGATGTTAATGTGGGTTAACATCGGTTTTTTGAAAAAACCGATGTTAACTATCAATAGTAACACATCCGTTAACATCGGTTTTTATAAAAACCGATGTTAACTGTCAATAGTAACACATTCGTTAACATTGGTTTTTTTTATAAAAACCGATGTTAACTGTCAATAATAACACATTCGTTAACATCGGTTTTTATAAAAAACCGATGTTAACTGTCAATAGTAACACATTCGTTAACATCGATTTTTTACAGAAAACCGATGTTAACTGTCAACAGTAACACATTCGTTAACATCGATTTTTACAAAAAACCGATGTTAACTATCAACATTAATATACATTTTCTGAGTGTAATTCATATTAGCAACATCGGTTATTTATATAACCGATGTTGGTAATTTTACGTTAACATCAGTTTTTCAAAAACTGATGTTAACGATAATACTATCAACGTCGGTACTTTCAACATCGGTTGAAAAACCGATGTTGAAAGTCATAAATAACCGATGTAGAAAGCATATTTTCTAATAGTGTTGAGTAGGAAACTAGTTTTCATAGCATAGCCAAATTAAAAGCATAAAGATGTTGAAAACCCATACCTTCATTTTCCTTCTTAATAGATAAAAGGTCCCAACTAAGCCAGTTTATGTCTTTGTCTGTGTTTTTGTTGCTTCCCCACCAAAAGGAATTCATTATTTTTTGTAGATCATCTTGAAGAGTTGAGGGGAGAAGAAAAGAAACACTCATGAAATAAGAAGGGATAGCCTTAGACCACAGATTTGATGAGAATCTCCTTGCCAACCTTTGGTAAATGCTTCCCTCACCGATGCTGATTTTTTCTTTCCATATTCTATCCCTTAGGTAGCAAAAAACTACTCTTTTTTTTCTTTCTACCAATCCTAGAAGACATTCCAAGGTATTTACTAGTACCAAGACACTTTGAAATTCCCAATTTTGTTGCTATTTGCCAGTTGAGTTGAGGTTGAGTGTTCCTGCTAAGGAAAATTTCTAATTTCTACAAATTAATGGAAAGTCCTGAAGAAGACTAAAAAGTACCTTGGAAATAAGTGTGTGAAGAGAGGAGCTCTCCTACATACTCATTATGAAACTTAAAATTTTAATATCTTTGGCAATAATTGTTTTTAAATAAATAATTTTAGAAAAATTCCTAAAACTATAATAAAATTAGGACTTCATCAACATTTTGGTCTCAATAAAATACAATTCTTTTAGTCCCTGTAAAAACAAGTTATTTTAATTAATTCATGTAATGCCATATATTTTTTAAAAGAGTTAAAGAAGAATGAATTTGGAAAATAAATTGAAAATTAGAATTACCTTGAGAATTTAACCTAGTCATTGATCTTGTATGTGTGGTATATTTTGATTGAATGTTTCAAAAGGTTAATTTAATCCTTATAAAAAATAAATATTTATTTTGATTGAATATTTCAAAAGGTTAATTTAAACAAGTTAATGACTTTCTAATAGTTAATTTTAAATTCTTTTTAAAATTAATTTAGTGTTTTAAAAAATATTTATTTATTTTGACTTGGGCTCACATTATCATTTTAGTGATTATAAAAAATACATATTTATTTTGACTTGGGCTCACATTACCATTTTTACTTGGTCTCATACTATTTTTCTTTATAAATATATGATGGAGATCTAGGGAAGTCTTGGAAGAAAAAACAAAAAACTTGAGATAGAAAGAATCTAATTGAACTAGGAGGCCCAACAACAAAGACAAGAGCTAAGAAAGAAAAATAGATATTGCTTGAAAAAGAGATCAACATTTACAACCTCAAGCCTAAAGTGAGAAAGAAGAACCCAAAATACATTTGATCTAAGTGGAATAACAATGTGCTAATTATGAGTTTGCAATTTGATTTATTTTTAAATTTTATTTAAGTATTTTGAGTTATTCTAATTGTAATAAATGGGGTGTTATGATAGAAAATATAGTGTTGCTAAACAATTAGGTGTCCATAAGCAATAAACACTATATCCCATTTGAAGTCCAAAATTGATCCTTCCAAAACCATACTATGCAGGGATGTATTTAGAAAGCAAAATTCACAAGTCTCCTTCAGACCATCTCTTGTGTTGAACAAGTGTTTGAGGCAAGGTAGTAGGAGCTAAACCTAAGAAAGCCTTCCTTGGTGGGTTGTAGTACACTGATTTTCATCCTTAGCACTGTATAGACAATCCTGTTATCACATCCTCCATTGGACACCCATATTTTAAACTCATCTACAATTTAAAACAATATTATATAACTAAATTAGCTTAACATATTTACTCTTACATAACATTATGAGAAGTGCATGAAAGGAGTTTAAAAATCTTGGTAATTGACCTGGATACTCCTTCGCAATCATATGCGCAGAAAAAAAAAAGTGTGTTAGCGAAAGAAAGGGAGAGGCACCTCTTTTCCCCATTGTGTGTTTTCCTCATAGTTGCAGCTTGCAAGAGCCTTTGACTGTTCTTCAAGTTCTTGCAAGTTTGCTTCTTTAAATTGATCATCTTCACTATTCCAGTCATTCCTATATTGATAACTGAATTTCTTCCCACAAAGAGACTTTCTCTTGTGAAAACAAACAGTTATGCATTATTACTATTATTACTATCAACGATAATAGCATGATGATATTATATGAAGTGAAGTAGTAACAGCAAAAATTTGCAAGCATTAAAATCAAACTGGTATTTAGCCAAGAAATTCATTGAAGTGGTCTGCGAGAAATTCATCACATGGATCCAAACCTGCCATTATTTTAAACTTTTATTTATATGGTATGCATATACTGTAACTATGAATATTAAAAGGATTTAGTTGAATTAGTTAAATAAGATGTGTGAGGTATTGTAAATTTTTTGAAATATTTCTTTAATTCTTATGATAAAAGAATACTACAACAATGAACGCATTAGACAATATATTCCTAAACTGCTAGCATAAATCCGGGCTTCAATTGTTTCTTGTAAAAAGTTTTTCTCTCTTTGTATTTTTATTTTCATTGAGTGTGACCGAGAAACAAGAAAATAGACAGACTCAGACACAAATTTTGAAAATTGTCTATCATTTCTCCCAATAATGTTGACGCCGAGGCACTTTCGTGCTTGGGCGAAACTGTGCCAGCAATTGGTAGGTAAAAAACCATAACAAAAGAAAATATTATGCGTACGAATTTTATAAAGATAATTGTTAATAGATTAAGAAATTAAAATAAAAAAGTCTAAATTGTTTTTTTTAAAAGTTAGTTTTTGTTTAATATTTTTATCTTTGAAAGGAGGATACTTATCATTTGCCTACGAAGAGATGCATTCTTTATTAATTTCTTTAACCATCGTGGGCTCGTAATTGATTACTACATGGTAAGTAACATAGTGTTCATGAGAACGAGCAACGCAAATGATTGCCACAACAATGATCCAGAAACACTCGTGGATCATCTGCATGATTTCTGGGTTTCTTTTATTTTTTATTCATTTCTTATCTTTTACTTAAGAATTTTTTAATTTCCACTTTTATATTTTTTTAAGTTATTATCTCCTCTTGGCCTTCAAATTCATTGCTATGACCCCACAAATGCTTGGCATGTCTGCCACTGTACATCCATAACTCGTACTTCTTCACTCCTCACCCCTCATTGACAGCAAAATTATTATTATCAGCTTCAAATGTCTTCTCACGAGAAACCTATCTCCCCAAGTTGATATTATAATAATGGTGCTGTAAGAAAAGAAAATCTCAAAATAATTATTATTTTAACTTTTTAATGTAACATTAATTTTTTTTTATTTATATCTCTTATAATATTAATTATATGAGTTAAAAAAATTAAAAATATATTAATTTTATAAAATTGTGATTCTCTCTCATTCATTTAGTGGTTTTTCTTGGTTTATTTAAAAAAAGATAAGATGAGAATTATAATGGAACGAAGGAAATAGTATTTATATCAATGTTTGTTTTTTCCTTTTGTGCCAAAATAAATCAATGGTTTAAAATAGGGTAAAACTGTGGGGCTGTGGGAGTGGACTTGCATTGAGGGCAAACTGCTTTATTGCTATTATTTTTTTCGCAGCCCATGTGCACCTATCAAGTCAAGACCTAGCTTTCACAACTTTCTTTTTTTCCTCTTTTTTTCACCCTTTAAAGAATGAATTGAAATAAGTTAAAACTGGAATTTAAAGTTGTGCATCACAAATGTTCAACTTTATAGTTTTCCAATCAAAGTCGCTAGCCCTTAACTTTAATGGTCGAATTAATAAAACAAGTTCAAATAAAATTGATAGGGGAAAAGTTTCCCAACTTTAATTTACTTCACTTATTGGCTTTCCCTCTTGCATTGACTTTGTTTTAAAAGTGGTATTACTACCAAAGGAATCACATATGACAAATGCACAAGATTTCAATTAATGTGCATTTTTTTTTTTACTTTTATGGTTTGGTGCTTTGCAAAGATTAATTGAATATTCAAGCTGGGTTCCCTCACCGTTATCCAATACAATACAATGCACAGCAGATTATAATTACTTGAGTTCTCTGCAACATTAAATGAAGTCAAAGGAGAGTAATGAGATGAAGCAATGATAAAATGACAATGGTGTGGGTTACCACAGGGATAATCAATCAGCCCAACTACAATATGGAATTGTACTTGCTGTATCAACTGCTTTTATTGAAGGTACCTAAAGTCCTCATGTTTTGTTGACAACATAAATAGGAGGAACGTTATTTCTATGACTACTCACATAATTTGGACGACTTGCAGTACAATTTGTTTGTTTATTGTTTTAATTATTATTCAGATAATATTTAAATGGTAGGTGATTCAAATTATACTCTACTAATATTTTTTAATATCAATTTAAACATTAAATTAATGTATTACTTACTCTTTTTTTTTGTCAAATCTCTTCTTACCACCAAATATAAACTCATATGACACTATTTTAACTTAATCAAAAATCTTGAATTTGTGTCATAAATATGTAATTACGTTATAGATTTGAGAAAAAAATTTATCGTCAATAATAATTCATTCAACTCAAATAAAATTATTTTCAATAAAAAAATACCTAAAAAATCCCTTCTTGTTGTATTGAAAAGTATTAGATAACCCAAATGAAGTCTTAACCAAGTTTTTGACATAGTTTATATTTTGATAAATTCTCATTAACGATTTTTTCAAATGCATACTCCTGAGTTATAATAATGTACAAATTTAAAGAGGGAGAAACCCTTACATGAAATTCACAAAAGGATTAATGGATCCAAGGATAGAAATAATAGTTAAAGGAATTAAAGTTAAAAGAAGATAGTGCCAAAATAATATCAATCATAAGTATTAGTTATCATTTTTTTAATTTGAGGTCAACGTCTTACGGATAGTGCAAGACTACTGGACAACTTACTACAACTTTTAAGGATGAAATTATATATTAACTAAAGTTGTCTAAGAGTAAGCGAAATGATTTTAGTATGAATTTTATTTATTTGCATGAATATAATGAAATGAAGTGGTGTTAGCTATTTATTTAATTTATTTTCTTGTATATTCTTAACTATCTTGTGTATCCTTTCTTCATCCAAAAACAAATCGGTCTTGTGTATTTTCTTGTCCGGTGATTGGTTGCAAATTCATTTGTGTTGTTTTCATACCATAGTTTTTTGGTAATGGTTTTCATACCGTAGTGTTTGTATTAAATAATGCATAAAAAAAATAATCAAGGGGAATATTTTTAGTACGGATTCTATCAACATGAACAATACAAAATGACACGGTGTTAACGTTGATTTATTTATTTTCTCTTGTACTTCTAGGTATTATAGGTGTATCGGTGTATCCTCTCTTATTCGTAATTGATTTCAAATTCATTCATGTTATTTTCGTATCAATTGCTTGTACCAAATAGCACAACTCTATCAATAAAGTAGCAATGAATAACATATTTAAGGACATAAATAATATTTTTTCTCATTTACCATAAAACAATATAAACTTTACATGATAAAACTAAAATTAAAACTATGCTATGGTTAGTATAGATTATTAGTTCAATATTTACCAATAAAGGCCACATGAGCATATTAACATGTAACTTTCTGATTAGAAAAATATGTTATAAACATCAAAATGAGATAAGAAAATTTTCTCTTTTTTAGTTTGAGATATATTTTGGATGAGTATATAAAAAAAATTAAAAACAATTATATATAATATTACATGAGAAAATAGGATATATATTGAAAAAAAATTATATTATCATTCAATTATAAATTATTATATATGACATTTTTTTTTACGTTTAAAATAATTATTTTAAAATTCATACTAACTAACGGTATATAATCATTACCCTAGTTACACACAATGTATTATTTCAAAATACCAATAGAATAAAATTGATTGTTTATTTATACCACTAAATTCTGGTTCTTGACCCAGCTATTGCTTGCGAGTCTTACAAATTATCCCTTGTTTCTCACTTTGAACAATTTCCTATGACTAACATCTAAGTGAAAAATCCATGGAAGGAATATCTTAGTCAGCTACACGGAGCAAAGAGGACACCCAAATGCCAATTCACTGTTCGGATCTTTATACACATAAACATATAGCAAGTGAGGTTTTTCAATCTATTGAATCTCAAAAGTAACATAAGACAAAAGAAAAACAGTAGAAGTAACAGATAACATCAAAATTAAAATAGGGGAGAATATAGTGGGTGAAATGATATTTATATAGAACGTAATAGGTCCAAGCAAACAGAAAACCTTTGTACCAAAAGTGCAGGTCCCTCCACTGCTTCCCCTTCTTTTGATAGATTTTGGGGTAAAGTTGTTTGTCATGTTGGTACCGAATTAGCTTTGCTGTCTTTCAAGTTTCAATTGTTTTTTACCTTGGATTTTCATTCTTTTGTTCGTTTTTCAACACAAACAATTTGAATTTCAAAGCCGTGTTGATGAGCTTTATTTAATTTTAGTGTGTGAACCATGTTGGATTTTTCTTGCCCCTAGTACTAAAACTTTGAATGATTTGTCATCTACTAAATGGTGTATTATTCAGGGTCAAGATCTTGGGTTGAATTTCATGTTCCGAATTTCAGTTCCTCAATCATAGAGTAATAATAATAATGCATCCAAGTGTTTGGTTTTTTCTCCTTAGGACCCTTCGAAAACCATTACATTCTCTAAGAATTAATTTTGGTATCCGCTAGCAGCCACCCCATGGAATATGAATTCTAATTCTTTAGAGGTTTCATACACCCATGGATTTTGATTCTAGTGTTTCATACCCAATTTCATCGTTGAACAAACTGAAAATTTTAGCATATTTTTTTTATCTATGTAGGAATGAAAAAATCAAAAGAATGTACAACAACTCCTGTTGAACTTACTAAACATATAAATGTAAAAAAAAAACATATTTATTTATATAACCAATGACCACTTTAATGTATACTACCAATCCCTAATCCCTTTTAATTTAAACATGACTTTCTCTTTCACGCTTTCCGTAATTTTATAGTATCTATCTATGTTTCTCCTTTTTAAAAGGGTTTGATTTTATTTAAAGCACAACAATTACCACATAACCTTGTTTTTAAAAAAGGGGAATTTGTCAGTCAAAAAAAGGGGGGTGGGGGGATTTTCTCTGGACTCCAATAATATTAATGATCAAACCTTACGAACCCGATCATTCGTACACCCGATTCCTTTTTCCATCACTTGTGGCCCAAATGTTCCCCTCCATTGAATGCCATCACATCCCATCATGATGGTCGTAGCAAGCAAAATCAATCTGTCTGCATGCAATGTCGTTTTAATTTGGTTTCATTTCAGGATCAAAAGGGATGTTTAAGCAAGCACCCTTGTCTTTACTAATTCATTTTTTTGGATGAATTTACAGTTAAAGATTAATTTTTCGTTATATTAAGATTCAATTAAGAGATTCACTTCTCTCAACATACATTTTTTTTTTTAAATACACGGATCCAATAATTGAATTCCTAACTACATTCTTAAGAAATAAGGTTATGTGTTATCAACCCTGTTACATCATGTTAATTATCTTTATTTATTCTAATATTATTATAGATCCTCATTCCACAATCATCCAAACCAAAGAGGCAGTGGAATTTTGTCCTAGTTTTTCCCTTTAGGATTGGCAGGGGGCAAGTTGGACCCAAATTTTTTAATTTCACATGTGTTTATCTCTCTTTAGTTATGACACACCAACCAGAGATATCACACTGCCAGCGTAACTCTCTAATTCTAACTACATCAAACCTCTCCAGACCTAAGATTGGTAGCTAGATTGGCCATCCAAGGAAAAGGGTTTGGACACTTATCCTAGATGAAGATGAATCTGCCACAACAGGTTCAACAACCACAAATACAGTTTCACTTAACTCGCCGTAACAGACCAAGTCTTTTCTAACGTGTGTGTCATGTGCATACCTTACTTGGGGCCCTTTCTAAAATGCTAAGGTGAAATGTCCATGCCAGAATTCCCCTTTAGGACTATCTATCCCTGACCCTATGCATGGCAGCAATGCAACCATACTTCAAAGCATGGTCCACACACTCCACAACTTGTTATGTGGGGTTGACTAAGTTGTAGAACTGTGAATCCATTTTAAAGTTGTTCTCACTTTACAAAGAAGCAATGGTAGCATTTTCTTCATTTTACTCGGGGTAGCAGGCCTCAATCACTTGGCAAAACTTGAAAATATTAGTAATACACTAATACTAAATTAATTGAATATCAAATATGAAATGTTATTTTTTTTCTTAAAAGCCAAACATCCCCGCTAATAAAAGCTATGAGTACTAAGTACCAGCTAAGAGACAACTCTTTTTCACACAGATGTGTAATGCCTATTGCTAGTTCATATGAAATGCCCACCCAAAAATGAATTCATATAAACTTACTTGTCTTTGAAGAATAATAATCTCTTAAACTCGTGTATACATAGCTTGAAGTATGTAAACTATATAATGAATTTCCCAGAGTGGGTAGATAATCCTATATTGTCACAGGAGGGGAGACTCGTTCTCATTTTTGTATCATAATTAACACCATATGATCATAATGTTGATATGCATTTAAAAAAAAAAAAGTAATTCCTCTCCATGTGCAAATCTAATTGCGAATTCTTTTATTTTTAAATATAAAAGAAGGGTTGGTAGGAAGTAATTCTCTACCCTAAATCTAATGGTTTTTATCATTTACAAATGTCATATAACGAGATTACATCCATAAAGTTTATTGTTGTGACTCTAAATTTTCAAAGTTCTTTTCGGTGCTTCTGTCCTCTCTGGTTTCATAGTGTTATAAGCGATGTACTCTCTTTCTAATACCAAAAACCCGATGGTGTCATTGCATGTCCCTCTCACTCTCCTTATCAATGGTACCCCATAAAAAAAAAAACTTTCTCACGATGTTTACACTGTTCCCTGGTGCAGGATCAGAACAGCAACAGCGCTGTACGTACCATAAAACAAGTGCTACATGATGAAGACAGACTTTATATAAGAAAAATACTCCCACCACCAATCCTACTGTACAAATTACAAAACCAATAAAGAGAGAGAATAAACATTCAAACATTAACACCTTAAAAGAAAACCCCACCCCAAATGAAAAAAACTGAAGAAAGCAAGTAGATAAGATAAGCTATCACAACCCAAAGGAAACAAATATCAAACACACCCCTCTCCTCAACTGAGCACTTCAAATACTAAGTAGATCGGGTGGTGGCGACTGAGGAGGATGTTGATTATCTTTAGGTTCCTTTGATGCCGTGGTTGGAGACCCTAAACTGTTTGATGACGACAAAGAGGATTCTGTGATTGCATGTTTTGAGCTTGGTGGCTTTGGAAGCTCGGTCAGAATTTGAACAACTTCGCGCATTGTAGGCCGTTCCACTGCCTGTTCCTCAACACATAGCATGGCTACATAGAAAACATGCATCACCTCATGAAGTGGAACTGAGGGAAGTCTGGAATCAAGAACTTTTAGAACACCTTCCTTGTTTGAGTCTGTCATTTTTCTAACCCATTGCACAATGTCCACACCATCACCAAACTCGCCAACTGGTTTCCTGCCTGTTACAAGCTCCAAAAGAACCACTCCAAAGCTGTACACATCGCTTTTCTCATCGACTTTCAAAGTGTAGGCATACTCTGCAGTCAAAATTTAAACTTAAATCAACGACCATGAACAAAAATAATGCAGCCATGTTAATTGAAGACAATTAAGATAAAGTCAATATGTGACAAAAGCAAAGGAAATTAGCATCCATTTACTTTGACGTACATGTTGACAATTAATCAGTTTCCAACTGTGAACATCTCTAAACTATAACTACAGGACTTAACTAATTATAGGTTGGGGGCTACGATCAAGACTCAAAGGACACAGTTAGCTATCATTTGCTTTAAATAGTAATAGTAATTGGAAGCATACTAATTTAGAGGACAAATCAAGAGGACATTAGTATATGATAAGGAAAAAAAAAATAGAGTCAAGGTAGGCAACATAGCATGTTAGCATTTATTAATGAATTAGGCACACCAAACAGTAACATCTACAGTTCACATCTACGCCTAAATCAATGATGTTGAGTGGAACGAGACAAACTCCGACAGTTGAGGATTCTAGATAGAAATATGGCAGAAATAAAGACTACTATTATTCACACTAGTTCCACATATAATCATCAATTATGTTGAATTTCAATATATTACCTGGAGCTATGTATCCATAAGAACCAGCAATAGCAGACATGCATTCAGATGCTCCAGAATCTTGCAGGAACTTAGCGAGCCCAAAATCAGCAACATGTGCTTCAAAATTGGAATCAAGAAGGATGTTGTTGGATTTAACATCTCTATGGACGATGAGTGGTGAGCAGTCATGGTGTAGATAGCAAAGACCCTTAGCAGCCTCCACAGCAATCTTATACCTAGTGTCCCAATGCAAGTGGCCCCCTTTCTTGCCATGAAGAACCTCACCTAAACTTCCATTAGGCATGTACTCATACACCAAGAGATTTGTCTCATGGTTTGAACAGAAACCCAGCAGTCTAACAATGTGTCTGTGTCGAATCCTCCCCAATGTCTGAATCTCAGCATTGAAACCATGATCATGGGATGATCCTCTGCTCATAGCTGGTAACCTCTTCACAGCAACGTTACCCCCGTTCGGCATTGCCCCTTTGTACACAATGCCAGCACCCCCTTTCCCTATTATGTTGTCCTCCTTCAAGCAATCCAAAACATCATCAACAGTGAAGTCCAAACGCTGGAATGCGGTTAATTTCCATGCTCTAGCTTCACTGGCCTTCTTCAAAGCCCGGGCTTTGAATATTGCCGCAACTGCGAATAGTATGGAGCACACAAGCAACCCAATAACCAACAAAAGCTTCAGAGAAGAAGAGAATGGACCTTTAACATGAGGTTGTCGAGGGCCATTGGCAACACCATCCTTACAAGGACCCAAATAAGGGCCACAGAGTTCAGGGTTCCCTAAGAAAGAAGTGTAGTTAAAGTAGCCGAATTGCCCAGTGCCGGGAACCAAACCAGAGAAATTGTTGTATGAAAAATCAACAGAAGTTAGACTCTGCATAGAGGCAATGTTGCCTGGAATGGACCCATCAAGATGGTTTCTTGAAAGGTTGAGATAATTCAAAATCCGCATGGAAGTAATCTTGTTTGGAATCTCACCAGAGAGCTCATTACCGCTGAGATCAATGAAGGTCAAAAGCTTGCACTTACTTATCTCAGGAGCAATGGGACCCGAGAACTTGTTATGGCTAAAATCAATCTTAGAAAGTTGTTGCAACATCCCAATCTGAGGAGGAATTCGCCCCGTAAACTCGTTACCATTAAGAAGAAGCTTCTGCATGCTAGTGAAGTTGCCAATGGTAGATGGCAACGACCCAGAGAGCTGGTTATTAGAGAGACTAATCTGACCAAGATCAGTGGCAATGGAACCATCTTCCGGAAACTGCCCCGTGAGAAGATTATCTTGAAGCTCAACCTGGGTAAGCTTCGGAAGCCCAAATAGACCCTTCGGAATAGAACCGTTCAGAAAGTTCTCTCCCATTCGAATCCTATTCAGAGACTTGCATTTCCCAAGCGAATCAGGAATGGGACCGAACAGATAGTTCCCGAGAGTTATCAGAGTCTGAAGACGGTTCCCGTAACACATATTAGGAGGAAGCGTCCCTGTTATCTTGTTCGAAGAAAGATCAACGAGAGTGAGTCTTCCATTATTCCCCAAATTCTGAGGAATGCTCCCAGTGAAGTTGTTCTCCCAAAGCTGCAACACCTCCAAGGCCGGTAACTCTCCAACAAACTCAGGAATCGCGCCGTGGAGCTTGTTCCGGAACAGGTTCAACAGAGTAAGATTCTTCAGCTCCGCAAAACTCGCCGGAACCTCGCCGGAGAGCATGTTGTTGGAGAGGTCCATGGACTTGAGGCTCTTGAGGCTCCCCAGCTCGGGGGTGAGCGAGCCGGAGAGCGCATTCACCTGAAGAAACAGCGTGTCCAGATTCTGGAGCTTCCCGAGCTCCGCCGGAATCTCGCCGGAGAGGCCGCAGTAGGCGGCGTCTAACCGGACGAGGTTGGACAGGTTTCCAATCTCGGGCGGGATGCCGCCGGAGTAGGTGTTGTAGTAGCCGATGTAGAGCTCGCGGAGGGAGGAGAGGTTTCCGAGCTCGGGCGCGATGGTGCCGGCGAGCTCGTTGCCGGAGAGGGCGAGGTACTGGAGGTGCTGCCAGGTGCCGTACTCGGGAGGGATCTGGCCGGAGAAGAAGTTGCCGCCGAGGTGAAGGTGGCGGAGGAGGGGCATGGCAGCGACGGAGAGAGGAAGTTCTCCGGTCATGTTGTTGTTGTAGAGGTCGAGAACCTCAAGGTTGGCGAGGCGATTGAGCTGGGAAGGGAAGGTGGCGTTGAAAACGTTGTTGGAGAGGTTGAGGAAGCGGAGGGCGGAGAGGGCGGAGAAAGAGGCGGGGATGGGGCCGGAGAACTTATTGTCGGCGAGGGAGAGGTGCGAGAGGAACGGAAGGTGGGAGAGGTCATCGGATAAAGTGCCGGAGAGAGATAACGAGGTTAAGTTGAGGCTGGTCACGTGGCGGCGAGAGTCGCACGTGAGGCCGAACCAGGAGCAGAAGGGAGTGGAGGAGTTCCAGGAGGAGAGAGCATGGGTGGGGTCGTCGGTTAAGGAGGAGGCTTTGAAAGAGAGCAGCGCGCGGTACTCTGAGATGCGCGCTGCTTGGAGGGAGTGGAGGAAAAGGAAGAACAAGACGAGGACTCGCATTTTCTGTCTGAGAATGGAAATGGAAATCAAACTCTATATTTGAGTGTCTGCTACTGAGCACTGACCCTGAGTGAGTGAAAGGACTCAGAAAACACAACAATTCAAAAATATATATTATAATAACATATAGTAATTCCAGAAAAAAGCTCTCCTTAAGATGCCTAGTGCATGTTTTGAGGTTTCTGTTGCATAACCCATTTATGAACTGTGCTTCTTCTTTTTTATTAAAGATATTTTAGTTTGTCTTTGCTAATTATATCAGTTTCCTTTTAATAATTTGACCTTTAATTTCACGGTCGTGCTCATTTAAAAAAAAAAAAATCTTCGAACAATTAAGGCATGTTTGATTTAAAGGATAAAAAAATAATAAAAAATAATTTTTTGAATTAAAGTTGAATATAAAATGTTTGACATCCACATGAAGCTCACATAATATTTTTCCTATTTCTATTCTCTCTTCCTTAATCAAACACCCCCTTAAAGTCATCTTATTTCCTATCGTTTCTGCCATCTTATTCTGTTTGCCTGTGTAGGCGTGAAATATGTGAAGAAAAACGTAATGTATATATAATTAGCATTTGATCAAGTGTCACGCCATTTAAGCTTTCATTCTACAACCCTCAAAGTTTCGTTTAATGTCAATTATTCCTTCAGGGTTTATTTTGCATGACACAACCAATGTAGTTTGGTAATGATGAATGCACAAGATGATACGTAGTTTTTTATTTTAAAGAAAAAATTACTAAAGGATACAAGCTTAAGTGGGGCTGAGTTGTTGTGAATTATTTATACAATTTATACTATTCATATTTTTCCTCCGATTTTGGTCATTTTTTCGTTTGTTTTTGGTTATTTTGTTGATCTTTGATGGTGAAAGATACAAATGGCTGAAGTGGAATCAAAACTTGAAATGGATGACAATAGCATTGTCTCAAAGACTTATTTGTATGATGCACAATTCCCTTAAAATATAACAAGTTATTTTCGAGAAATATTGGGATAACAAAATTGGCAAACCGAAAAATGGAAATGCTTGTCCACTTATTTATGTTAAGTGTATATGTTAAAAAAAATTATTGATCTTGATTAAACAAGGATTAACTTAATTTAAAAATAAATGTTTATAGTAATTGTGTTGCATATGGGTAATTTGGGTATCTCACTTAGGCTTGTAGGCAATTAATTTGGTTAAAATTTATGTTGCGAGAAATCTGTTAGTTGTTGTATATAAAAGGTTTGATGCTTGTTGTGTAAACAAGAGAGATCAACAGAAAAATATTGATTTTCTATATTTCAAATTGTTGATTGTTATCTCACTCAAATTCTTTTGTCATTCATGTTTTCTTGTTCATTAAATCTTCTTTTTTTTATCCTAGAGTAAGATTTTTTTGGGTGAAGTTAATCAGATAGTTGTGATTTTGGACAAGTTTTCACAACAAATTGTATCTAAAAGCTTGGTTCAACAAGGTGATTATGGCAACTACAAAGTCTGATGTGGAGAAATTCGCAGGAAAAAATGATTTTGGAATATAGAGATTGAAGATGTAGGTGTTGCTTGTTACACAAGATCTTGATCAGATATTGGGTGGAGAAAAAGCTTTTCAAAACAAAATGTTTGAAGCATAAAGGAAGACAATCGTGGACAAGGCACATAGTGCCATCATCTTGAATCTTGGAAATCGAATATTGTGAAAGTTCTCAAAGGAAAAGACAATTGTTGGTATTTGGAGCAAGCTTGAAAGCCTCTCCATGACAAAATCATTAGCAAACAGACTAATCTTGAAGGAAAGATTACACGCCATCTAGATGGTAGTGGGAAAGTCAATTGTTGGTCTTATTGACGATTTCAACAAGTTGATTCTTGACATTGAAGATCAAGCAATCATCTTTCTTAGCTCTTTGTCTGACTCCTATGAGCATTTTGTAGACATAATTATGTTTGGAACAAAGTCATTGACAATGGATGAAGTCCAAACAACCTTGGTCTCTAAGGAGCTGACCATGAAGGTTGATCCAAAAGAAACAAATGTTGAAAGTCTTTTAGCAAGAGGACATACAGAAAAGAAGAATTCCCAAAAGAAGGGCAAATCAAGATCCAAGTCACAACAAAAGCAATAGAACAAGAAGGTGTGGTATCTTTGCAATAAAGAAGGCCACTTCAAGAGGAATTACCCTAAAATAAAAATGAAGAAAAAACCTCAAGTTGAAGGAAACACAGCGATGGCTAAAGGGTATGAAAGTGTTAAAGTTCTAACAGTTGCAACCTAACAAGTAGATATGGAGTGGATACTTGATTTAGGTTGCTATTTTCACATGACCCCAAATAAGGAATGGTTTGAAACTTATAATGATCAGGAAGGTGGCTCAATTCCATTAGGCAACACAAAATCATGCAAGGTGGCTAGGATTGGGACAATCAAATTGGAGCTGATGATGGAGTTGAAAGAATACTCGAAGATGTTAAGTATGTGCCAAAACTTAAAAGCCTTGATTTCTGTGAGCACTATGTGTGTGGGAAGTCTCATAGAATAAAATTTAGTATTGAAACACACACCACCAAGAACAAAATAGACAGATGATATGTCTAAGACATTAAAATGATAAATTAGGTTATGGTCCAATGAAAGATCTTGGAGAAGATAAGAGGATCCTTAAAGTGGATATCATAAAAAATAGACAGAAAAAAGGAGTTGTTCTTATCATGAGAGCAATACTTTGGAGAAAGTTCTATAAAAAATTTCTCTATTTGATGTCAAACTAGTGATCACACCACTAACACCTCACTTCAAATTGTCTCTGAATCAATCACCAAAAACAAAATAAGAGAGCAATTACATGAAGACAATTCCTTATGCAAATGTGGAGGGAAGCTTAATGTATGCAATGATTTGCACGAAACCTGACTTGGCTTATGCCATCAATGTAGTGAGTAGAGTCATGGAAAACCCAGGAAAGGAACATTGGTAGGAATTGAAATGGCTCATTAGATACATTAGAGGATCACTAGGGTCAGGATTGAAGTTTTATGGAACAAGTTAACTCAAAGAAGTTGTGATAGGTTATGTAGATGTTGACTATGATGGGATATGGACACAAGAAAGTCATTGACTGGCTTTGTGTTCACCTTGTTTAGTGGTGGCTTTGAAAACAACTAAAGTTGAGTTTATAGCAGTAACTAAGGCAGTAAAAGAGTCCTTATGGATGAAGGGATTGGTAAATGAAATGGAGTTTAAGCAAGGAACCATCTTAGTTCATTGTGATAACCAGAGCAATTTTCATTTGACCAAACATCAAGTATTCCATAATAAGTCCAAGCATATAGATGTCAAGCTGCATTTCATTAGAGATATGATTGCAAAGGGCTCGATCAAAATGAGAAAATAGCTACAAAGGAGAATCTTGCTAATATGCTTACTAAGGTTTTACCAAGGAGCAAGTTTAACTATTGTTTAGATAAGATATTGGTTGTTTGCCTTGAAGGGACAAAGAGTTGAGTCTTTGTTAGTATTAAGTGTGTTAAACCAAGTTAAGGTGGAAAATTGTTGTATAAGGGTAACTTAGGTATATACTTAGGCTTCTAGGCAGTTAATTCAATTAGAATTTCTATTATAGGAAATTTGTTGTTAGTTATTGTGTAGTTTGATGTTTGTTATGTGTAAACAATAAAGATGAATAAAAAATACTGATTTTCTATATTCCCAAGTGTTGATTGTTATCTCTCTCACTCAAATTCTTCTATCATTCATTTTTTCTGATCCTAGAGTAAGCTTTGCTTGTGTGAAGTTAGTCGATATTTGTGATTTTGGGCAATTTTTTTGCAACAAATTGAAACTTGTATTAATGCTAATTAAAATGAGGTATTAATGTAACCGTTATAATTTCATAAATAATGTCAAAAGTTAAAATTATATGATTTGAATTACATGAGACCTGCCTAACTCAATCTCGTGAGAGTGGACCCACTTTTATTTGTTTACTTGTTTTAACTCTTTTATAGTGTATTGATAAGTAAGCACTCGAAGAGCAAAAAATCAAGTAATGAAGAACATGGACCTTTTGAAACTCTCTAAAACTACAACAACATAATATTTGTCCATCCATAATTTCGTAAACAAGTTGACAGTCATAATATAAATAGTGGCTTGAATATGTTTGAGATCCTTGAAATATACTTGAATTCTGCAACTGATCCCTAAATTTTTTTTACTTATCGTTGGATCCCTAATACTTCAAAAGTTTTTTGGGAGATTCTTATCATTAGTCTTCGTCTAAAGCATGATGACGTGTTCGTTAGTTGGACACGTCAATGATACACGTTGGGGCCACACCAAAAACTAGAATCGTTCATCCTTCACCTCACTCTCTCTCTCATCCTCTCCATCCTCTCATGCAAGCCTCTCAACTCCGACCCCATAACTCTCTTCTCCTTCTTCTGGTGGCTCCAAACCCACGTGTCATCATCCCTCAGCTCCCTTCTCCTTCCCCTCCTCGCCTGCCGCAAGTTCTTCAATGCTAAGTCCCTCCTTTTCTCCTTCATCTCCTCTGACCTCTGCCACACCCTCTCTAAACCCCTCCTCAAAACCTCCTTCACCACCTACATCCACGCCATCCAACCCTACCTCGCTTTCCAACTCTTGCAGAAAATGAAACGAATTTGTTTTGCTCCCAACAAAATTTTTAAAGTTTTAGGGACCCAACTAACATACACGTCATCATGTTTTGGATGGAGACTAACGGTAAGAATCTCCCACAAAGCTTTTGAAGTTTCAAGGACCCAACGAGAAGCAAAAATTTTTCAGGGATCAGTTGCAAAATTCAGGTATATTTCAGGGATTTCCAGCATATTTAAGTCATAATTTTTTTTTCATGAGACATTTTGTCAAAATTATTCCATGTAGACATTGTTAATTAATTTGGAGAGGTAATTATAATTTTCATGACGTAATTAGGTTTGTTAATTTTTTTAAAATGTGTTATAATTTTTAATTTGCTTTGAAATTCTAGACATTAAATCTTGTAGATTTGTTGTCCAAGTGAACAAATTTACAAAGTTTAAATTAATAGGATAAGTTTATTTCTTGATTAATTTTAGTAATGTTTTCAGTTAAATTAAATGACTTATCTTTTGACGAATTACATTTTAATTTTGACATATTGTAATTGTTGGAAAAAACACACTTATATCTTTTATACCAACAATGATGAGAAAATACATAATAGAAGAAAAAGGTAACACCATAAACATTATAGAAAAATTTAATGTGATTCCGTCTCTCATGCCTACATCCATACAATTTATTTTGTTAACGTCATTCAGACCCCCATCCATACATCCACAACCTCACAACAAGTTTTTGGGACAAGCTGGATAAACTTGCAAATCTTCCCTCCACATGACTCCCCCCTCTCACTTAGGATGTTGACCCATTCTTTAAACTGGTGATTCTTTTCATCTCAAAAGCTTTTATTTTTAAACTTAGCATCATAATCTTAAAACAGGAAACAAATCCCTTGTTTACAAATATTATCTTTAAATATAAGCAATATCCTAGAAATAAGGTTATATCATTTAAAATCTAAACAATATCCTAGGCTTAAATATGTTTAGATCTTTGATAAATGATCAATTTTTGTTTTGGATTCCTAATTAGTTTTTCGATTGCATTAGATTCCTGATATATCAAAACTTTTGTTGTGTGTCTCTGTTGTCAATTAAGTGATGATGTAACACCATCTTAAAGGTTGATATGCATTGGGAAGATTTGTTCCTAAGTACATCATCACCAAAACGAACTTAGCTCGCCTCTTTATCTAGTGTCCATCCAACTCTGTCATGCCCATTGATGGTGGGAAGGAGCTCAATGCTAAACATCTCTGAGAGTCTCGATGCATCCATTTTTGATCCCTTGAGAATGTCATAACATAGCGTTTAAACATCAATATATATATATATATATATATATATATATATATATATATATATATATATATATATAAAAGTGAATTGAAACATACAAAACCCATTGGCAAAACCTAAAATAAAACTCTAACTCACACAATGAGCAACACAAAATGATAGAATCAGATAAAAAGAAGAGAAGAACAAAAGAGGTAGGAGGATGAGAAGGCATTTACCTTGCGAAGTCGTAGTGGGAACAAGCTCATTAGTGGCGAGACAACGATAGTTCAAAGGTGATGGCGGTGGGATTGTGATGCAGTTACATTGGAGGTTTAAAGGTGTGGTGCAAGATAATGGTTGAGAGAGATTTTAGTGTTTTGATGGACCAAAGAATGGATATGGTGGTTGGGGTTGGTAGTGTGGTTGCAAATTCATCGTTTAGGGCCATAGTTAGGGGTGTTCATAGGTCGGGTCTAGTCGGATTTGACTAAACCTGTTACCCAAACGCCAAACCCAATCCAACCCAACCAAAATTTAATGGGTTGGGTCGGGTTTGTGCACTTTTTTTTGCAAACCCGACCCAACACTACTGGATCATAAACAGGTTGGGTTGGAGTGGGTTAAACGGGTCTGAATATTTAAAAAATATATTTTTTTGTAAAAAATAAAATCTTTTACAATAATATTTTATTTTTTAATTTTTTTTGTAAGTATATAATGACTAAATGCACTGAAAAGAGATCAAATTATGATAATATTTAATTGATAGAATTAATAATTTCAATGCTACTACAATACTTTTATTTTAGATAGAAATAAAGTATTGCATTAGCATGAGAAAACATAAACAAAATCAAGATAGAGATAAAAATAATAACTTAAAAAAGGAAAAAACCATGGATGATTTAATTTAATAATTTAATAAACTAAGTGAGCTAAAAATTAAAGTATTTTGTATTTATTAATTAATTTATATATAATGATAAATTTAATTATATAGTATGAGTTGGATCAAGTTAAAAAAAAATAGAACCTATTACCCAACCCGTTTATGATAGGGTCTTAATTGGATTGATTTAGGTTCAACCTGAACACTTAAAAACCCAACCCAATATAAATTGGGTTGGATTGGATCACAAGTAGACACGAACTCGTGAGCACCCCTAGTCGTGGTGGTGGAGAGAAAAGCGATTTCAAGAGTTTCAGGAGCAAAGAATGAGGTGACAACGAGAAGGGAGTTATAGAACTAGTAAAGATAGAAAACAATTCAACATTGGTTCTAATTTGAATCAATGTTGAATTTTTTCTTCAACATTGATTATAATTTAAATCAACGTTAAAATATGTTTTCAACATTAGTTCATTCTAGAACCGCCATTAAAAATTGAAATAAGTTTACAAAATGATTCTTGTTGAACCGATGTTGGAAAGTTACACTAAATTTAAAAAATGTCAGTGTATCTCTTTCAACATTAACTTTTCAAAAATTAATGTAGAATTAACAACATAAAATATATTTCATGTACATAATAATAATAATAATAATAATAATAATAATAATAATAATAATAATAATAATGGATACGATAATTATTTTATTTATTATTTAATACTTCATTGTCTTCTCATAAGATATTGAGTAAATTATCCCAACACAAAACACACACACACATATAAATTTGCATGCCTTTATTTAATTTAGAATATATCATATTATTCAGTTTAAATTTTGAAAAAAAAAACTATTTCAAAGCAACAAGTAATTGATTTTATATTAGTGAGGGCATTCAGGTAACAATTTAACTAAGCACTTATTTTTATAAATTGTGGGTAGTTTGTTTAAAATATTCTTTTAAATAAGTGTTTTGTATATAAGTATTTTTTTTTAAGAAGCAAATATGATTTGCTTCTTAAAATAATTAAAAAAAAAATTTAAAAGTAAAAGTAGTTTAGATAAATATACTAAAAACAGACATTTGTTTGTTTTATTAAAATAATTGATTATTTTAACAAATAAGTTTAAATAAAACCACCTATGTTTGAATAAATTTCTCAATAAATATCTATACAAGAAGAAAATTATAATGGTAAAATGAATTAAATTTCTCACCTAAGTTAAAGTTAAATTATACATAAGTTACAATAAACTTTTGAGGAAGTCAAACTAGAGAAGTAAAAAAAAGAAGAAGTTAATTTTAACTTGTAGGGTATATTTGGTTTAAAGAATGAAAATAGATTTTTTTTTAAATTAAAATAAAAATAAAAAGTTTAAATTTAAAAAAAGTAAAAAATTTATTTCCAATATTATTTCTCTCCTCTTTATCCAACACACAGGTGGAGAACTTTAATTTATTATTTTGTACAAGTAGTTATTCAGACGTTTATTCAAATAGGAAAATAATTAAAGAAAAAAACGAGGTTAAATAGTATTATATAAACGAAAAACTATTTTCCTAATCTATCTTAGAAAACTTAATTATTAGTTAAAATAAATTGTAAAAAATAAGCAAGCCTATCATAAAGTATTTTTTTTTTATAAACTGACATAAATAATTATAAAAGTATTTATGTCAAAAAATATATTCAAATAAACTCTTGCGAATACAACTTAATTCTACTAATATTTTTTTTTGTGAATGACTTAATTCTACTAATATCTAGTTAATTCCCGGCTCTTTGGATTTTACTAGTTAAACAAGCTAAACATAAAATCGCTAAAAAAAAAAAAATTCAATCAAACCCATTGATTAAATCTTAGTTCTTAATCTATAAATAGTTAAGGTAAATTATATTGATATAATAAAATATCAATGAGAAGAGATAAATATTTTCGATAAAAGAATATATATATATATATATATATATATATATATATATATATAAATTATAAGTACATGCTTATATATTTACTTAACTTTCAATTGTAGTTTTTATTTTTAAAATTCAATTTAAATTATATGAAAATCCCAACTTATCTAAGGAAATTCATAATTTTCATTTTACATTATATACTCCAACCTACGCTATTTGTAAGAATATACAAATGGTGTGTAAATATCTTCCTATTGTATAAAATATATGCCTTTCAAAAATACTATTGAGTAAGATATATGGAATGATGCTTCACTTTTAAATAGTTGGTTAATATGCATGTGTCAGGCTTTTTAGGATCGAGTTTTATGTACTCAAAATTTGATGCATCATTTGGTAAAGTTAATAAAGTTGAACTATTTGATTTTCATCTACCAATTCTTATTCCGGTAAAAAAAATCTAACAATTCTCATTTAACCAAATGTACCACCATTATCCACATTGAATTCCAATTCCTATTTTTATCCGTGTATTTGGATAAATTAGACGTGTTTTTACATTTTTTTTTTCTGACAGTCATGTGATGCATCAATTGGACGAGTGGGACCCACAGCCAGTGTGTATGACCATCAAGATAAGAAAACTAGACATCATTACACAAAAAATGAGTTTACCACGCACACATGCAACAACAAGGAAGAAATTGAAGAAAAAAAATTAAATAAAAACAATATAATAGGTAATTATTAAACAGTAATAATTTTGTTGGATTGGATAAAGCTGGTCAAACGTTGCTGACTGACACAGGAAGGAAGAGAGAGTAACAAAACCCTATGTTCGTTGTCTTCTGTGCTACACGCATTATTACAAGAACAAGAGATAGTAGAGAGAGGTCCTTCCACTCACTCGGCATTGGCATTGAGTGCATGTTTGATTTTGCCATTTAATTACTTATGAGATAAAAAAACTCATTTCATCAACGAATCATGATTCTTGTTTTATATTCATTTTATTTTTATCTATTTGGATTTATATTAAAACATCCATCATAATATTTCAATGCAAACCAAATGTATATAATCTCTTTTTTTATCCTTTTCTTGCACTCATATTTCGAAGCCACAAATGTGGGTCATAGCACTTCCTAATGTAGATTGTGGAGTAGAACTGTAATAATAAAAGTTTGAGAAGAAAAGTATTGTTTAAAAAAATTACCAAAAAATACTGCCAGTATTTTCTAGAAATTAACCAAAAAAAAACTAATTATATTTTAGTGTCATCAATTAGCCTTTTAGGGATATAGTTAATGAATTAATATATATTATTCTATAAAAAACTTGTACTAGTACAATTTTGAATTAAAAAATTACTAGTACTATAAAGTATTGATAATAATTTATATTTATAAGAGCTTTTACTTTTAAATTTTAAATAGTATTCTCGGAACTCTGTTAACATTTTTACTTTTTTACGTCAAATTAAGTGTATATTTGAATTAATGTTGAAAAAATTGATTTTAAATAAAATTAATTTTACAGCATTAATTTTGATTAAACTTAATTTTAAAATTATGTGATTTATGTTGGGATATTTTTATTATAGAATTAAGTTAAGAATAATATTTAATATATATTTTTTATCCAATACAAAAATTACTTAAAATTATTTAACTCATAATTAATTATCAACCTATAATCAATCTTAAAATGTTTTTCAACCTAAACTCAAATTTGTAAAAATTAATTTAAAATTAATGTGGAACCAGAATCATTTGTCCAAGAAGCACAAACCAAACACACTGAATTAAATCAAGCTTGGCATGTTTCCCCGAATGAAGTGCTCGAAGCACTTTTACGTGAAAGTTCTTGTTGCTTTATTGTTCTCACCACCAAAAAAAAAAAAAAGTTCATGTTAAGGTCTCATTAGTTGTAAAGTTTAATAAAAGTAATTCAGCTAAAGTTGAGAAAATATTATGTTATAACATGATTTTTCAGTAAAAAAAAAAATTTAGGAAGAAAATAAACATGCCTAAAATATTTGTATACTTTAAATTTTCATAACTCTATTTTTTTTTTTTGCACTTTCACGAACATAAATTGACTTAATTATCAATTTAATTTTTAAATTACTTTAAAAAGATTTAATTTAATTCCATTTTTTTCAAAAATCAATTTAATCTTCAGTTTTTTTAAAAAAATATATCAATTTAATATTTTCCGTCCAATTAATCCGATGTCCTTACAATTCTTAATTTTAACAATTTTTATTTATGAATAGTGAGGATTTTTAATCGGCATTATATTTATTATTATTTTAAGAAAAAAAAAGACAACGTCGTTTCGTCGTCTGCTCGCGCGCGCGATCTCCAACCCAGACCCATCGCGCGGCAGCCCCAAACACCACCACCAAACCAGATCAGATCCGCAATGCCTCCGACCAGCCACCGCGCACGCGATCTCCGTTGCTTTCAATGTTGGTGTTTGGCTCAAATCTGAACTTGTGGGTGCTGTTTGGGAGGGTTAAGATGGTGGTAATGGAGTTGGTGTGGTAGGTCAAGGGTGGGGTTGGAGCGCCGGCGTTGGGGGCCTGGGTGGTGGCGTTGCTGAGTTTGAGTTCTGGAGGTGGTGTTGTTGCAGTGTTGGTGAGGGTTTGGGTGACTCGGGTAGGGAACGAGTTGACACAGTGAGTCCCAGCAGTGGTGAGAGGAGTTGTTGCGACCGAAACATAATTTAAGGCAAGTCGTTAAATTTTACTTTAAGAAATTTGATTTTCACCAACGATTTCTTTTTTGGGTAGGCAGTTTAAAGAATTTGATCTAAATAAGTTACAAGGTATTGATGAAAATAAGCGTTGGAGTTTCATCTACTATCTTTATCTTTGTATGGGCAGTGAAAGTGACGAGTGAAGCCATCAAACGTGGGTAGCAGCAACGAGCAAGAGAAGTACTGAGACCCCGGAAAATAACCATTATTATCCTATCTAATACAATGGTCCCCTCTCCATTGCGAACAGGAAATAGCACACTTTTCTGGAAGAAAATGACCAAACGCATACCATCAAATAATAGGACCAGAAATAACCAAGCAATCCTTTGCCCTCAAATTTCAATCAGGTTTGAATAAAGTGACAATTAACAACATATTATATATAGGTAACTACATCTGCAAATGGTAGCTATATGCCTATATGTGTTTACGGTGACCATAAGACCAAAACCAATAACGTTATTTATCACGGTAACCACTTTTTGCAAGTATCTTCTTCCGGAGAAATTATTGTTTGAAGCACCATATACTGTTTATTTATTGTATGAAGCAAGTCCACCTTTTGGCTAAGTTAATAAAACTTAACTACATGGTATATAGAGAATGAGAAAAATTATGAATACATGGTGTTACTGTGTAAGATATGGAGTGTGATTTAGCTTGAATAGCGTAAGAGAGGTTGAAAGAAATAAGCGAGAATGAAAGATAGATACGAGAGAGAACTTTCATAATACTCCTAGTATTGAATCGTATTGTGTGTGTTCAAAAGTTTGCATGTGGTGTCATTGTTCACATGATTTGTTACAAGTATTTTGTGTTAAATATCTTATTTGCAGACTATATTTGAAGTCAGTTTATTGCTAAGACATTTTATACTTAGGTTAATTTCTTGATCTTATGGTCGACTTGTAATCTTTAAGTTATCTTTCTTATGATTATGTTTTTATCATGTGTTCATGATATGTAAAATTTATATTTATTCCGAAATATACAGTGATTTTAGATTATATAATAAGTAGACAATGTCCTTTTAATAAATAAGTAAGAAGTTTGATAATCATTTTGATGTTCATCTTTAGTGGATTTTAGACAATGTTCTTTTTTGTCACATTGTTATTAGTATGATATATTTATTGGTTTTATTGATAATTATTTTTTTTTAGAAAATTTTTAAAGAAATTTGAATATAATTTTACTTGTACCTTTGATTTATACATATAAATAATTTTAAGGAACAATTTATAAATATTACTACTATAAATCGCTGCCCATCGGGCCCATTCTAGAATAATAATAAAAGAAAAACTACAATAAGTCACCACTCACCATTAAAGTTAGAATTGGCTTAAGATGATACAACTTTTCCGATCCGCTCCTTTACCATATTTTTTCTGCACCTATTAAAAAATTGATGTTCATACTTTCACTTCATGATCATTTATAATGTATGCACACGCACCCTTTTGATTCTGATTCCTAAAGCCAAGGTAAAAAGCCAATAATGTCGGAACTGCGTTCTCCTGAGGACCGCTAAACAGCTGAATATCCGCGAAATAATGTATGCACAGCCATTTCAATTGGCTTCAATTTCAACTGGTGGTTACCAAATTTGTGCACTGTGAACTTGTCCAATTCAAGAATGCATGAATCTTAATTGTTATGAACTGCATTACTTTTTTTTTTTTATCAATAAGTATTAATTGTTAATTTATTAATTTTGTTAATAAAAATCAAAATTATATATAAAAAATTTTAACCATTCAACTGATCTTATATATTTATGGACTGTACTACTTAGTAAGGCAGATTGATGCCCACGTTGATTAGGAACAGGATTAATTAAGAGATACCCTCCTAATCAATCACCATCACCTTTTGATTTTGGCCACTTAAATAGATATATTGTCATCATGATTATTCATTCTGGCATCCAAGAATTATATGCATCGGTGTATCTAGGTGTTCCACTTTATTGCAAGCTGAGAGGTCAAGTTTGTCCTTATATATAACCTTTTGATTAATCATTAAAGAATTGGAGCCTCGCTTCTACGTGCCTTACTTGACCGGATCGAATTAATCATCATGCAAAGTCAGATTAATCTTGTTGATGATAACTCCTATGCACAGAGCACGTGATTGGATGACTCTCACAATATTTCTAGGGTTAGCTAGCTGCTAGAGAAGGAATTTTAGGAATAAATTTAAAACTATTTTAAGCCTCCTTATCTACATCGATTAAAAAATTATTGAAAGAGGAGTAGATCTCCATGCTGGTTCTTAACTAGTTTTACTTTTTTATTGAAAAAAAAGTTTATGACTAGAACTTGGATATAGTAATATAGAGTATGTGTTTACAACTGGCTGATAGACTTAAAACTAGAGATTCTAGATTCAACAAAATCCTAAATTGTATTTGAATCTTATATGATAAAAGGAGAATTATTCTTATTTATGAGTGTTCCTGAGCCGAAGGTCTCAGGTCCAAATATTAGAGTCTCAACTATTTTATTATGATCTCCTTCATTATTCTCGATTGACCTATTTGGCCCAACCATTTATACTCGCTAAGTGCTGAACCTAAAAAACGTAGTGCTGAGCCTATAAAACGTAGGTACTTATTATACTTAGTGTTTGTTTGCATAGGAGTTCGACCAAACACAACTAACATTTTAGGGAAAACTCCCCTCACGTTGCTTTGAAGTTTTGTACCTTGAAAAACCAAAATTTTCCATTCAATGTTGTTTGGATGGATTTCCAAACAAGCTCTTAGTTAGCCTATCTAACCGGACAGTTTAATATGCGTACTATTTTGTCAAAAATTTTGATTTTACAAAGTAATAATTTGGTACTCCCTCCGTTTTAATATAATGGTCTTTTTAACATTTTGTTTTTATTTTAAATAATACTCCCTCAGACTGAAATATTAGAAGAAGAAAAATTCAATGTGTGTTTAACTAAAATATAAGAAAATTTTAAGTAACTTTCTCTTATTTAATGATAGTATTTTTAAAATATTTTTTATTTAGTTGAGTTTTATTTCAAATAACCTTTTTTTTCTATCTTATACAATTAATGTAAAGGATACTTTAAAAAGTGAATTAACTTTTTTCTATTGAAACTATCAAATTAAATAATATTAACTAATTTTTTTGACGAGTACTATAATTTAATTTTTTTTTCTTATACTTTAATCTAGGGGGAGTAGTCTGTTTAGTTTTTTTAAAATTATTTTTTCAATAATACCCCTAGACAATAGACATAATTAAGAAGTTGCAGTGAAAATAAACATTGGTCATAAAAATAAGATGGTGAGCATTAGAATGTATTATTACTGGTTGTTAGTGAGATAATTTGCAATGAAAGTAGTTAAAAAATTAAATATATTTTAATCTAAATTTGTATTCTTTATTAGTATGTCACAATCATCATACAAGATCATTATTTTAGAAGCGACGGAGTAGTTTGAATATTTGTAGTGGGTAATTCTAGTGCGGGATACACAAGATTCGCTAGCTGTAATTGCATTAGATTTCACTTGGAATAAGAAAGACATTGTGTTGAGTGGAACAAAATTTGGGAGCCCGAAGCTCTTGTATCCCATAAAACACGTTGTATCCTATGCATAGAATTATTTAAACTGTCTTGGTCTTGGAAGCTGTTCCTTTTGTCTGCTTTAACACCATTGGAACCCCAAACTATTCATGGGTCTGTCCCTCTAATTCTCTCGAAAATCATAACTGGTCCCTGCTCCCTCACTTGCTTTCCTTCCCTTTTTCTAACGTACAAGTAACATCTTGGAGTTGTGTGTGATGAATCATGAAAGATTGAAGCAGAGCAAGTGGGTTGATGCTCATTATTCAACTTTTGTATGTAGTATTGCTTGATATGTGAGGGAAATGACATAGCCAGTCTTTTCAATTTCACAAAAAGAGCAAGGCTACTGCACACTGATATATATCGTGATAATAAGTCCCTACCCAACAAACTAAGCAAAATATTTTACTTGCTATTTGCAAAGTTGCAATTTTATATACTAGTAATATATAGAGGTTAACGACAAAACTTTGAAAGAGATATTAATAACTACCACTGAAGATTGACGACAAAGAGGACACATTGAACTGATAAATGCGTGTTTTTGTTCTTTTCGATCTCATAAATTTTACTTAACCGACTGCTACATGATAATGTTTGCCAAATTCTACTATCATGCAACCACTTACATTTTCTTTTTTGGTTACATGCAACCACTTACATTTTGTGTCGCAAGTTTTAAACTCAAATTAACAAAAAATAAATGAGTGATGCTTGAGTTTAATGACTATATATACTATTAGTATAACTTTTTTATACTACCAATTAATCACGAATGATTATTGATATAATTTTTATAAACGTTAATAAATTTACTAATAATACTAATTTGTGATTAGATAATAATAATATAAAATTGTTATACATTATTAGTGTCTATTTTCTTTAAGTTTTAAAATTAATTGCTACATTCTATTGCTATAAAAACTATTACATCGTTAACTAATCTAATAAAAAATTTCCAAAAAAATTGATGAACCAACTTATGTGTTAAACTTTAATCTGTTCAAATTTTTACTTTTTTCTGCTTTCCTTTTGATATCATAATTAAAAAAAAACCAAAAAGGGTTTAATTGAAATTTATAAATAATTTTATTGGGGATTAGGGACAGCATTTGGGCCCACGAGGTCTAGACAGGACAAGATTGTGTTGAAAAGGATAATTTCTTGGGGTTTGAATACGATTTACAAGCCCAAGAGTACTACCCTCTACTTTGTCTGGTTGTGGGCTAAACCATAGTTGATGTGATAAGGATCAGTTTTAGATCGAAACAAAAAAAAAAAAAGAGAGAAGAAAATGGAGTAAATACACAATGCATGCATTTGCCATTGCTAACTCATTAATGTTGACTTTGGCATGTATCCCCCTATGGATGCACATACCCTTTCTTTGTCAAGTATCAACTCCCACTAACTTTGTCTAGGTTTGGAATTGGAAAGGAACCATTGCATGTCATTCTTTCTCGTATAAAGTATGAAATTAAATTTGTGAGATAACATCGACATAATGATGTGGTATCAAAGTGATTGGTGAGACGGTGTCTATCTTTCATTGGACTTTTTTATATTTGTTTTTGACGCTTGGTGGAAAATTAACAAAGTGATGTTTCCTGGACCAGGAACTCGTGTTTTGTCTGTCTAGGCATGTTCGGCTTGTAATTTGTAAATCGTAATTAAAAAATAGTTTGAGACAGAAAAATACCCTTAAATATAATATATTATAGTTATAATTATAATTTATTAAATAAACTATTTATGAATGAAAAATAGTTATTCAATTTAGGATGTGTGTATATTGTTGTTATATAGATATGTTACGTCATAGCGTAACTTTGAAGGCTTTTATTCGTGTTTTTCTGTTATAAATCCATTTGGGACGTTGACCATCATTGTGACATGCATATGTTAATTCATTAATTTTTTTTCGAAAGATCCTTTTTCATTGTATCTTTCTTCTTTTAGTTTTTCCCGGTAAGGAAAGAGACGTTTGATTATTGCAAATCAAATAGGCACTTTGCACGATATGCTTTCAATTTTTGCCAATGCTGATTTTTTTTCCATGAGATATTCTTACATATTTTTTTAATTGGATTCTGTTGGATTGAATCATCAGATTCACTTATTAAAAAAATCATTACATCTTTAACTCTAAAAAAAAATTAAAAATACCTCAAACTCAAAATCAATAAAGAATATTTTCAAAATTTGTTTTGCAACTTTTTTTTTTTTTTTGAAATGAGATAACAATTAGTTTATAATAATAAAACATAAACTTGTAAGGTTGTAACCTATTTATCAACTCACATTTTTAGGGAGAAACTTGTAAGGTTGTATTGGGTTGGTTGGGTCTAAACCCCTTACTTAATCTAATTTTAATTTGGTTCAGTAAAATAAATCCAACTCAACTTAATGATCTAATTCAACCCACACAAATATAATTGGATTGAGCGAATTCGTGCAACCTGCTTACACCACTACATCCCACTAATAAAAAATGACAAGTGATAAAAATATAAAAAAAAAGTATTCTTCATTTACTCGATTTAATTTGATTTCATCTAATAAGAAAATGATATAATTAATTCTCTTTAATAAAGATTTGATCAAATAAAGACATGATAAATATGTATAGTAGAAAAAATTTCAATTTTTGTTATTGTAAATAAATAAAATATGTAACCAACTAACTAAATGAAAAATTTTATAAATATATTATATATATATTTTTAATATATTTTAATGTGTATTTTGTAAATTATATTATACAAAATATATTGAATATATTATTTAAATAGATCAATATTCATATATTTTAAAATCTATTTATATATTCATTTTAATATATATATATATATGTATAATATTTATAAATTATATTATATAAATATATTGAAAAACATATAAAATATATCAATAAAATTATTAAAATAATTGAATGAGAATGTAAAAATATCTCAATTATGTTATCATCCTTTTACAAACCAACAAGAAATACACATAATATCATTAAGAAAAAAAAAAGGAGGAAAACAAGTAACAAAATGGGAGAACTGTACCAAAAATCCATTTACAAAATCAAGAGAATCTATAATAGATCAACTCTGATGCGAAAAGATGAGCTCCTAACAAAACTTGGAGCACCATCCCATTTATTAAAGGAAACTAATTGTATCATTTTTTCATTATCACTTGCCAATTATCTATTATTTGTGTGTAAGATTAAAATGTTGGATGTGTGCTATACATGAATATCTCATTTTCCATTGCTCACACTATTCTGCCCCAGCCCAATCTGGCAATCTCCATTCCCATCTTCGTGGTAAGCAACGAATTACTCATACGTCCAGTAAAAAAATATGCACGATATTGTGAAAGGGTAAGCAATCACGCTTTAAGAATAGAAATTTTAGTCCCTGTTTATGTTATACTACTATTTTATGTTACTATGTAAAACAAGACGAATTCTAGCTTGCAAGACCTCCTCAGGTCTTGTACCGTGCAAAAGTGGTTTTGGAACCCTTAGAAACAACAATTAGACAATTAACGGTGGAGAGGGTAACATATGATAAAATACTGGATAACAAATAGTAGTACTCTGAATGGTCATTCTTCCTACAGAGTCCAGAACGTCTTCAACTGAGCTTCTACCTCCACTCGTCTGGATCAACCAGAGTCTTATACATATTCACTTTAGCAGTTTAGCTAGCTGCGAGGAGGAGAAAACAATGGTGAAACTGAAGAAGGATCCTGTTATCCTGTAAAGAATATTGAGTTATTTACTTAACATGTTCTTCCATTAATTACCTTTGAGTTAGGTCAAATATTTTATAAAAAAATGGAAAGAATCTTTGGCTACGCACCAACCTACGTAAACCTATTAACTTTGCATATTACTAACACATGTCCATATGTATTTGGGCCAAAGAGATATAAGATTAATTGGATGTAAGAAAGAAGAGAAAGAGAGAAAAATTGTGGATTCAATTTTTGTTGTTAACAAAAATCTAATAAATTAATAATTAACATTTCTTGATCCTAATATATAATCCATTCGATCTCAATTATAAGCAAAAGAAAAGACATACTTCAGAATTATTAAGAAAATTAGTTAATTTTATTAAGTTATATCATTTTCAATCAAAAAATAAACTTTTTCCTAAACTATCATTTATTAGAATTTGATATCAAATATAAATGAATGATATTTTGGAGATAGTCTCATTAAATAAGTCATAAATAATTGATATTTATTTATATTTGAAATAAAAAATAAGAAATTTTTGTTATTTATATTTAAGAGCGGAGAAAGTATATGACAAAATGTCCTTAAAATATTAGTTAAGGAATTAGAAAAAAAATATTTATTAAAATGTGTAAAATTGTATTATTTATAATTTTTTATGTTCTCTTATTATTTTAAAATAAATATTTTTTAACTTCCTTGACTAATATTTTATTTAAAAAATTAAATGATTTTTTTTAATTGTGAATATATATCCACCATTTTTCTACAAAGCTTGTGGTGGTTACCCAATCAATGTCTAGGCTATCCTTTCCTACCCTCTTAGCTCAGCTTAGCTACAGATACTGAATTAGGGCTTCTACATGTGGCCCGCATATATATAATATAGCGCTACCATTGTGTTTAAGCACGCAAGTAATTATGCCATTGACATGCTAAAGTTTTGAAAAGGTGGTCCTTCAACATATTGATGGGATGGGATTAATGGCAAGTGCATTAATTAAGAGGGACTAAGCTTATTTATCCTTTGTCATACGCTTGTGTTTTCCCGTGGCAAATCCATCGACTTATTTCACATTTAAGTGTCAGCATATATCTGCAAAGGTTAATGGCTTTTCGCAGTTTAGAAGGCGCAAGTTCTGTTTTTCTGTTTCTATGAGTTGGATTTTGTTAAAACTAGTATTTTTGTTTTATATATATATATATATATATATATATATATATGTTTCACAAAATAAATATTTATTTTTATATAATTGCAATCTATAATAAAAAATTTATGTGTAATTTGAATTTAAGATTTATTATTAAAATTTTAAATTTCTAAAATGTTCATAATTTAAAACTAATCACAACCATGACATTCACTGCCTTAGTTTCTAAAAGATAAATTCTTCCCTAATTTAGTCGCCTATGATTAATGAAATGCTAAACGTAAAATTTATATATACCAATAATTAACAATCTCACCCACCCTTAATTTTGATAAACAAAACTCCATTATGTCAAATTTCAGGTCAAGATTAAGTCTTATCCAAGGTATAGTTTGCTTTACTTGTTTGCTAAATCAATCTTGATTGAATCAAATTAATGTAGTCTTATCCAATTTTAATTAGTTACTCGTTTACTTGATTAAATCATCTGATTTAATGCATGGAGTCTTATCCAGTCTCGCCTTATAATTTAAGAAAAAGTTTCATCCAACTTTTAATCTCCACCATGCGAAAATCATCCCATACATAGCTTCCGGTACTTAATTTGCACTAGTAGTTAAATATGGAGTAAAACTTATAAGATGTATTATTAATGAATGATATGACATGATTCTTCAACTACTTATTTTTGTTTTTTAATATATTTTATGTAGTTTTTAATTTAAAATATATTTCATATATGATTTATTTAAAAAAATATGGGTTGCAAAAGAAATAAAGGAATAATTAAGGGGCTTTTCTAATCCTTGAAAAGAATTATGAAAAATGTTTGCAACATTCTTTTCTTACACTTTTATTCTAACCCTTTTCCGTGATTGATATCATTAATTTTAGGGAATCTCATTTCTTATTTAATGATTTTCTCTTCTAGTCTAAAAGTAAAATTCATCAAAATTGGTGATTTGTAACCAATTTTAACCAATTATTGAGAAAGTGTTAAAAAGAAAGTGAGATAGAAAGTGGCTGGTATTTCTCAAGAATTATATTAAATATTACTTTTTCATCTATAATCAAAATTAAGAGTATATTTGTTCAAACATTCAAAAACCTCAAACGTGAATTGAATCCATGATATAAAACTTTCAAATTGATTTCAACATCCAAAGTGTATTTTTTAATTTAAAATTTCATATATGACACCTTTATATCTCAGAAGACTAACTCAAAATGTAATTTTATATTCCAACTTTCCAATTAGTCTTTTCCAGAATGTAAAGGAGAAGCCCAGGAAATTTATGAGAGACAGAAAGAAACACCCACAATCCCAATGTTGAAGCCCAGTTTCAAGCTCCTCTTAAATCCTAAAAGCAGAAAAGCCCAACGTCACCCTTGCCGATATCCAAACTCCATAAATCACCAGGCTTTTGCCATGTCCATTCCTTTTTTTTTTTTTTTCTTTCTCTAATACACTCCCTTTTTAGTTTGTTTTAAATTTTTACTATAATAAACACTCTTTATACCCAAAAGACCCTTATACATTAGATTGTTGTACTCTAGAAAGTACTTTTCAAAATACAAAATCTAAAATAGTATTCCGTAAATTACTTTCCAAAATATAATAATAAAGTATTGGAAAGTACTATACTCTTTTAGATTTTGTATTCCGGAAAGTTTTTGCAGAATTTAAAAGAAAAACAACATGTTATATGGGGTGGTGGCTTCTTTAATTTTTAATTTTCTTTCATTCACAGCTCTATTTCTTTTAATATTTTTTTTCCACTTCATGACAGTAAGATGCTTTTCTGCTTTTTGTTTATATGTTATCATTCATATATACTCGTATCTTGGGGAGCTTTATACACCACATACACTTGGTGTTCATATACTGGATGTGAAGGTAGTGGCGGGGTAGGTAGAGATTGTTATATGGTGTGGTGGCTTCTTTTCTTCCTATATACTTTTTCCCCCCTCCTTTCTTGTCTTTCCTTGTTACTTTTTTTGCGGGTTGCTCTATTGTTTTTTGTTGGTACCTATGGTTCCTCCCTGTTTCATTAATATATTCATATCTTTGGTTTGGTTTTTTTTTTATATATATATATATAAAAAAACAAAGAACTAATATGTTAAGTTGATTGATGTTTACTTAGAATGTGCTGGTTAAGGAGATATGGGATTTCTCTAGGAACAAAATTCAAACATATTGACTTTTTTGGAATTTGTCATCTTTTAGTTTAAATTTGAGAAGGGTATTGTTGCGCGGTGGGGCTGGGGCTGGGGGGAGGGGTTGTGTGCAACAGTGTGAGAGGGAAAAAAGGAGGTTTAAAATAAGAAGGTTATTTAAGTCACTTAACTTTAAAATAAGAGGAGAGAGTGTACTTAAAAAAAAAAGAGTGAATATAGCATTTGGCTATCACTCTTGCTTTCAATCACCAGCAACCCAATTTAAATAGCTGGTCCATTTTAATGAGTCCAAAATCCAAATCACTCACTATAAGATGAAAGAAAAAAAATGCATTGGAAGGCAAAACAAATTCCTTGAAGTTCAAGCATCACCATGAAGCCATAAAAACAAAACATGTCTTTAATTTGAAACACAAAAGGGTCAAGAATCCGCACGGTGTGCGTGAGTGTGAGCAGCAGCAAGGAACAAAGCACCAGTTCCAGAGCCACCATGCGAATGTTCAATGATGACATTGTCTGAGAGATCCTTGCCAAGCATTTCCCACACGCTGCTGTGAAGGTAGTTTCTGAAGATGCGGTAGTGCTCATAAAGCCCTCCTTCCACAGTCACCACACTCTTTCTATTCTCAACTCTGCCCAGCTTCTTTATTATCCCCACGATTCCGGCCCCGGCTAGGCGTGCACCGCGCTCGGTCACTATGTCACACACCTGAAGATATAAGGTGGGTTGGATGATTAAAAAAATAAATAATAAAGGTCTTGCATTTATTCCTCTCTATTAATAAAAATTAATATTCCAATAAATTAATATTTATCGGTAAAAAAAAAAAACTCTCACCCACCTCTGCCACCATTTTGCGTGCCATTGGACTGCAACTATCGATCTGCATGTGTTTCGTTGAATTTCAATTCACATTAATGTCTTGCCTCTTTTGTTACCATGCAATGTATCTTATAAAAAAGATGGAAATCTTACATCAAAAATCTCCCAGAGTTTCTCACTCACTATTTCACGATCCTCGGACGTATCTTGATGCATAGCTGCCATATCTGGAGACCTACACGAAGTCACAAATATTTAGTCTTCATTATTTGAAAGTTAAATGATTTATTTGGTTTTTTATTTTATTTTTTTATTTAGTTTGATTATTTATCTTTTAAAAAGTTTAATTTATTTTTTTATTTTATTTTATTTTTTAATTTAGTCTTATATCTTTTTAAAAACTTTATTGGATCATTTATCTTATTTTTTTTTCAGTTTGATTTTTTTATCTATTAGTTTATTTAAGATTGACATCATTAATCATTTGAAACTAAATTCTTTTGGTTTTAGGTTTTAACCCTTTTCCTTCACTTTATTTTAACAAAATGATTAACAATGTTAATCATAAATGGATCAAAAGATTAAATGGAACAATAAAATGAAATAAATGATCAAAATAATTTTTTTAAAAAATAAAAGACTAAATTAAATAAAAAAGATAAATGATTAAATTAAATTTTTTAAAAGATAAAAGATGAAGCCAAACCAAATCGTACCCTAAAGACAATAATTGAAGACAGCACCTTATTGAAAAAATTCTTCATATCATAGTGTCCTAAATATTATAATTAAATATGACATGTAACAAAATCTTATAAGTTCATATTCTAAATTATTTTTAACCAAAATTAATTTCATTAAAAAAATAAATTTTGATCTAAACACACTGAAAAACCGTGCAATAAAGTGATCGAGGCTTGCAATACGAGGAACTAATTATGGATTTAGATACCTTAGTAAGTATGGAGTCATTAACTTTGGAGGCACCCTACTTCCAAACAAGTCTGTTTCTTGGGCCAACTTCAACAAGACATGTCTCACAACTTCTCCCAAATACATTCCTGAAATAAGCTTTTCGAAAATCTGAGATGAGGTAAAAAAACAGAAGAGTCAGTGGCCAATTCTCGATGATTAATTGCGAATTACGATGGTAAATATACAACAGTGATTTTAGGAGCTATACCTCGCTACCAGGATTTGAGCTTTCAGCATCTACACTAGCATCAAATGTTGTTAAAGGAAGATGAGGAGAATTGAACTTTCCCCACTCCATGCTAATTACCTGCAATACTACACCCGAATTAATCATTTAAGTTGCTTAATTCACAGTTGACAAATCGTGTGTGTGCATGGAGATAATTATTTTAGTCCAGAATAATTATGGTCATAACTAATCTCATTCATTACATGTATATCAATGTTATTAATTTTTTTTAGCAAATTAAAAAACTCAACTATTCCATCCATTCCTTTTTATGTGTCATTTAAGGTTATGTAGAAATCAAGAAAAACAATAAGTTTTCTTGATTCTAAAAAATTAGTCATGAAACTTCTTTTTTTATCCATTTTTCTTCTTATTTCACAATAAATACATGTATAAAATAATTAAATATTAAAAAATAAGTAAGAGTATAATTAATAAAAGAATAATTAATGTGATCTTGAATTTTGTAAATATCATAAATAGAAATAAAAATTTCAAAAATTCGACACTTAAAAAAGAAACCAAAGAAGTATATATTGTCTAAGAATTATTTAAAACCATAGACATGTAATGATTCCAGACTGCTTAATAATTTTTCGTGCATGAGTGATCAGGGTAGGTGTTATAATAGTTACTCTCTCCGTTCTTTTTTATTTATCTTTTATGGTTATTATGCAAAAATTAATAAATGCAATAATTTTTTTATTTTAATAAAATAATTGTGAAATTTCTTTTCTTTCCACTTAATGATAAATACATATGTAAGTTAATTAAAAATTAGGACACAAGTAAAAATATAATTGATAAAAGAATAATTAATATGATTTTAAATTTTACAAATGAAAGATAAATAAAAAAAATTCAACAAATAAAAGGAACGGAGGTAATATTAACTAACCAGCTCGCTTGAATTGGGAGATTGTGTAAGGTCATTAGCAACTTCTTCTGTTGATTCTACATAAGCGGCATTTGTGCTCATGCCAAGGGTAATTGCTGCCACGCTCTCTCTGTTATAGTATCTTCCACCGGCCAAACCTCCGATAGTTTCATCAACCTATTCAGCATTAATGTTTTGAATCTGCTGTTGTTTCAGACATGGAAAGACAAAGACCCATGAAAATGTAACAATTACAAAATTAAATTGATAGGCCCACTAACCAGTGAAGAAACATGCATTTTCATTCCATGATTAGTCAACGCTTTATTAAGCTCTTTCACCATTCCTTTGTGAACCTGGTACAACAACATGAATGCTTTAGTTTTGCAACATTCAAAGGGTTCAATTATTCTATGATAAGTCTTGGCAAGGATTAGAATTCAATTGAACAACCAATTTAGGAAACCCAACTCAATAAAAAAGAAAATGAGTTGATTTTGTTTTGGGCACATGCAAACTTGTACATATTATGATACAACTTAATGAACTTGCATCGACTTTTAGTTTAATCAAATGTTTTAAGTTTAGTGACTTAAGCTCAAATTTGTCATTTAGTAAAATTCATTTTTTACATATATTTAACTAAAATAGTTTAGTCAAACTAAAAATACAATTAAATGTTAATATATATTAACTTTAAATTAGATTATTATTCTGATTAAAAGTATCTATATACTTATATACCAGGCTGAGGCTAGTGCATAATCTATAAGACAAGTAAGTCAACTATTCAAATTCATTAAATTGTTAAATAACTGAGTTGTTACCAAGCCAGCTCAACTCACTTCTAGTTCTAGTCTTGATCGACATTTTCTCCGTTGAGATTTTTTAACTTTACAAATCTATTTGTGAAATTGATTTTTTTAATTAAATTAATATAAGTAAATATTGATAATAAGAATAGATATATATTTATATTTGTTGGAAATCCCTCCATAATTATGGAGCACCAAATTCAACAAATATTGATAACATCAAATGCATGGAAAATAAAAGGGGAAGATTCCAAGTTTTTGGAATTTCATCTTTGACTCTTGATGATATTATATTCATCTTAGAGAAATAGAGATAAGATTTTCAAGGGTTCATGGAAGTATGAAAATTAACTTACATCCATTTATTATTCTTGGGAAAAGTCATATCCCTCCATTATATAAATGGAGACTTGTGAGAAGTTATTGCAAGCAACCAAGTGAGATCCTTCAAGCATGATAGAGTGAGAGATTTTTTTTGTAAATCTCTTCAAGAAAAGAGAGTTATATTTCCACCATACTTGGTAAGTGTTTGAGAAATATTGTAAATCATCCTATTAGGTGAGATTGAGATCATTGTAATCCTACTTCATAGTGGAGATATTTTTTCTGAACTTGGTCCCGTGATTTTTCCCTTTCATATTAAGGGGCTTTTCATGTTAAAAATTTCTTGGTGTTATTCTTCTTCTCTTACTCTCTTAATTTATTTTTTTTATTGTCCATCTTAATCATATAGAGAGAGAATAAAATTCTTGGTATTTCCCAATAATATTTAATTTAAAACCCAAGATTCCCGTAACAATAACAATATTACATAAACCTAATGGATATGTTGTGAAATTGAGAGGGTAAGCTAGAAAGATTTATCACCAATGGATCATGAGTAAATCATATAAGTGAAATTAACATCACACTTTAACCTAAGATCTTAAGACTCATGTTTATGGATCTTATTCTTACTTATTTGGTGCTCAATTATTTTTACTTATGCTCATTGTGAGACTTCACCTCATACTTGTACTTTAACATTTTTTCCCTCCATGTGAGTTTCTTCTACATGGTAGTCTCTTCCTCAAGCAGACATTATTTTCAATCCATGAGTATCCTATAGTGGCCTTTAAAGCTTAACTGTGACTACCCTAATTCGTCTAACCATTACCGCTAAAATGCTCTAGTACATTACACCGCCGCAACACCTGCAGGCCAATAAGACTTTCAATATAAGGGATCTCCATATCCATAGATCTGCTATCGCTATTTACTCGTTTATGCCAGTCACCAAGTTGAGTCATCGACTCTAATACCAATTGTTGTGAAATCGATGAGGATAAATACTAGGAAGATTTATCACCAGTGGACCATGAACAAATTATGTAAGTGAATTTGACACCACATTTTAACTAAAAACTTTAAGACTTAAGTTTATGGGTCTTATTCCCACTTATGTAATACTTAATATTTTCATTATTATTCGATGTAAGACTTCACCTCGAACTCTAATAGTATACATATAAGACTTTGCAATAAGTAAATTCGTGTCCAAACTACACTGAGACATATACAATTCATAAAAAAATGTAAGATGTATTTGTATGGATGAATGCACATTACAACAAAACAGGTGAAGCCACTCTACTCAACTGGATTGTTTGCGCTTTTCCGTTGAAATGTTGTGGCCGCGAAAGGCAAAATTTCATCCACTGGATATGATAGGGTGAAGCCCAATTTCTTCTTTTTCGCTGGTGCACCATCGTCAATCTCAGGATGGGATGAAACAAACTTAGCTATCTCTGTAGCTACGTAATCAATTATTTCCTGACAAAAAAAGTTTCAAGTGTGCCTTGGACATTATAGTGCATATATTCATATAAATCAAATTAAGAAAATAACATGTATACACAAAAGCAACATCATAACCAAATTATGTGCATGTTTGACTTGGTCGTGTGTTGAGATTATGAGACCTAAAGTTAAATTTATTTTAATTTTTAATAATCTCAATTAATAATTTAAATTAATCTGTATATCATAAATAAAATTTTAGTTAAAGGTGTGATTTTATAATCAACATTTTTGGTTAAAATATTTTTTTTTATTTATCAATCATAGACTTATTGGTTAAATTTATTTATTTATTTTTTACTAATTTTAATAGATTTTTAAGTAAAGGATAGGTTGAATCTAAAATAGATATAAAATAATTTTCTTTAACTTTTTGAAATAAAATTAAAATTTTTCTTAAATGATTTACAATAATCATTATATTCATAACTTGAGATTATGCAGTCTTATTAATAAAAAAAATAATTACAAATAATAGATCATGTTTTAACAAAACCTACAACTTAATAATTTAAATATTAAAAATATAAAAAAAATGAAACCGGAGAACGTGAAATTTGGAGAAGGTGAAAAAAATCAAGGTAAAAGTACCGTACCTCAGAAGCACCAGCCAACACAGCATCAGGGATGGAAATCTCTTCTCTTTGTAACGCAGAGATAGGCTTATTCTTTCCTCCTAGCCGTGCACACAACATCAACAAATGCTTTCCTTGCAAATTAACCCCATAAAAAAATCCTTCCTCATCTCTGCCACATGCCAATGCGTGTTATTATTATTTTCAAAATAAGCATCATATTCACTACTATAAATACTAAGTTAGTGATTATAATTAATCTTTTGTTTTTAGTTAAATAAAAAAGTAATATCTGAGGAGAGGAAAAATCACTAAAAATACACAGCCAGGTTTCCTAGCGCATTAATGTCATTGTCACAAAAAAATGTTAATTACCCAAGTGGGAGTGATGTAACGTTGGAAATGACCATGTTGAGAGTGGTGGTTTCATGGGAAGACACAAGAGAGATTTTCATGCTTGAGACCAAATCATCAGCAACCTGCCAAAGCTTTGTTACTGGGGTGGCGCATTCACTAGCGAATTTTCGAATAATTTGGTTTGTTTTCCTCAACTGTTGCTCTTTCCACTGCTTCCACCTTCTGATCAATGCTCCTACTACTACCACCGCAAGAGTTGTGCTCACCGCCACCACCACATTCTTCCTCATCCTTCACCAATGATAGCCAAATCAAGATCAGAGAAATTGATAAATTCATGTGTATCAATTTGTCCGAAAAAAACAAAAGTGCTTGGGGGTATGAAAAAAAATCAAAATAACTGAAATCCGTTAATGTAGTATACATGAAGGAACGAGTATCAAGGGTTGAATGTGTTTGCCAGTTGTATGGGTTGAGACTTGAGAGCTCGTTCTCATAAATGGGCTAGCCACCTTAGGAGTAAGCCTAGCCCGTTACTTCAGTAACTCGGGCTTGGGCTTATGGAACAATAATAAAAATGGTCCATAATCTAGTGAGACTAATGTTTATTTTTAAATATTTAATTTTATCTGAAAGATAAACTTATAAAAAGGAATAAAATATGTTTTCAGTCTTTCTACTATCAGTAAAATTTATTTTTTATCACTGTACTTTTAAATTGATAATTTTAATACTTAAACATTGAAAATCATATAGATTTAAGTTCTCTTCTTTAACACAAATGGTTGATTTTAAAGATTAAATTTACATGTTTTATAAAATTTGAAAATCAAAATAATTTATTTAAAATATATATACTAAAATTAAATTTTATTAAAAATATAAGAAGTAAAATGTAAAAGTTGTTTAACTAAATCTAATGTTTGTATGTTGTCTGCGTCTCAAGTAAAAATTGTGGGTGTCTAAAAGTCGTGTTGCCGTCAATTATGTTAACATGTGGATTGCTAGTTTTATTTGTTTGTAGCACTACAAAAGCTACTTTTTGAGTCATGGAGCAAAATTCCTTTCACATAAAGATTTGGAATTTGGAAAATACCTTCACCATACAGATTATGGATATGTAAAGTTTGAAATGTGGCTTACAGAAAGTTGACAGGTGTTGGGCATGGACCAACGTGTCAAATCTGTGGTGCTGAAGTCTTTTGTAAAATTCAGGAAAAAATATACTCTTTTTATTCGTAACAATAAAAACATTATCATTATAAAATTAAAATAATTCACATATTCTTTTCAACTTACTAAATGTGGACGAAAAAAGATATACTTTGGATACACACGAATTTACTCAGGAGAAAATTATTTTCTTTAGCGGAGCCAATATTAATATAGCAACCTTCTTCCCAGTTGATTACCCTTGTGCAGGTAGGTAGACAAAAACATTTAACCCTTGTGTGCTTTAAACCCTCTCAAGTCGATATATATGTCCTTGCCATACAGCTACAGTTCTAGCACTAGCAACATGAAGATTTGTTTACTGTATTGCATAAAACGAAAAGAAAACGATGTGCACAAGAAATTAAATTAAAAATATATAGTTGCATTATATCAACTAAAGAAAATTTTGATTAGATCACTAAACCATTATATTTATTTAAAATGTTTGGATTCCAATGCTTCAAGTTCCTCCTTTTATAATTTATCTTGCTTTCAATTTTTGGATAAGCTAGCTAAGTGGTTTAGATATTGACCGCACATCATTCCATTATTTGATGACTTCAGAAAATAAATTTTTATTTTATCATTTCATACTATTTTTAAATGATAATAAAATACATATTTCGAATGATATAAAGTATAAAAGTGATTTATCAATATTTTTTTTTTGAATCGGCCAAAAGAATATTATTAAAGTCTGTACAAGGAGTAATAATATAAGCAAAACACATACACACCAAGCACTGGATAGTCCCTATTTATAGCACCATAGGAACAAATATGAAATAACCAAAGCTATATCAATATCAATACATAAGTTACATTTTCCTTATAAAATAGACAACCACGTTGAAGTCTGGATTTGGAGGCATAATGTATATTATTTAAAGAGGTAACAATTTTTTTTTCTTTTGTTTTTAGGTAACCACACCTAAAAAAAAATAAATTTTATATATGTATATATACCCATTTTTTTTTATCTAACTTCCATTTCATTTTTCTCTCTCTTTATTTCCCATCAAAATTGATTTGGATAAGTATTGAAAAAATTGATTTTAATTAAAATTAATTTTTAAATGATATAATTTATATTTGAATTTTTTAATTATAAAACCAAATTATTAAATATAATTTAGTATAACTTTTTTTTTATCTAATATAACGTAAAGACAAAAGTTGTTTCAATTTAAAATTAATTCTTAACTCAGAATTAATTTCTCAATAAAATTAAATATGTAAAATTGATCTAATATCATATTAATCAGTATATTTCAACGTGATTATAAAAAATCCAACGTGAAATCCAACATAAGCATTACAATATCTATTTTTTTATATCACTTTCTTTCTTCACAAATTCCAAAATAGAGTATACACTGTTTTTTTTTATTTCTTTTTAAAAAACTCTTTCTAAAGTCAAGCTTTTTTTTTCGATTATTGCAATTTGTCGTCAACAAAAGATGTCGCATTCCTTGAACAGGTGTTCTCTTATAAAAATACACACATTGGATTTTGAGAGATATACACCCAGAGTTGGTTGAGCGTTGTTGTCGTAAAGTTGGAGTAATTGATGAGGAAGAAAACGCTAGCACAAAACGACGAAAACAAAAGATTAGTCAATAAGGAGACAGAGAATATATACCCACGTGCACGTCATTAATTTTATATTGAGTTTATTAATACTATTTTCTAGTCCTTAAATTTTTAAAATTTCCTTATCTTTAATTTTTAATTTTTTGAGTTCAATAATAAACATAAATAATAAAAAATAATTTTATATCATCCTTTAATTAAAAATTAATTTTTATAAGACTTTTAAAATAATTATTTTAAAAATTAATAAACTTATCATATATGATAAATTATAATAAGATGATAATATATAATTATTTACAATATCAATGCATGACTAAAAATAAAAATAATAAAATTTAGAGTCTAAAAGAAATTTACTAATTAGTATTTCTTAATTTTTTCTATTCTTATTTTAGAGACAACAAATAAGGATAAAACAAAAATTAAAGACTAAAAAGTTGAGAGAGTAAAAATTAAAATTCTGAAAAGTTTACGAATTAAAAAAAGAATAAAGTCTTTCTATATTTATATCATATTATTTTATTATTTTTAATCAAGAATTGGTCCCGATTTAACAGTTAAATGTGTGAATCACTTATTCTAGTTTGTAAGTAGTTTTAACTTTAAGTTTCAAAGTTAAACATTTAGTTGTGTTAGATATTTAATGGATGAATTTCGTCATTGATAATTTACTTTTAGCAAAATTGACTTTCGTAATAATACTTATGATTTTTAAGAAAAAAAACTGATCTGAATAAATATTTTTCTTTTTTATTTTTTACATCTTATATATGTTTGGATTAAATTGTTTATAATCTCTTTTGATTGTACTATTATTAGGAAAGATCATATTATACTCTTAAATTATTTTTCTCATATTTTTTTTTTCAAATTTTCATCAAAGAGATGCAAATGTAAAACTTTCATAAAAATTCTAGTAAAATTAAGAATGAACTATGATATTATATATCATATATTATGATTTTGGTATAGTTGGTAAGGAGAAAATTCATATCATATATAAAAGGGAGTTTGATGTTCACTATTGGTGTGTAAGAACCTTGTTGGTGGGTGATATATAAATATTTCTACAAGTTCTCATTGAACTTTAAATATGCTATAACCCTGATGAGTACCTCATATCCATGTTATTGAAACTTATTTTATATAAAAAATTAATGAATTCATTTCTTGTTAACTTATTTATAATTATTAACAAATTGACAAGTGTACCAATTTTATTACAAGTAGTAAAGATTAGACAGAAGATCGAGTGTTGAGTTCACAAAGATATTGTTTGTACTCGCGTTGGTAAATACCTAATTTGTAAGTAATAGAAGATGGAGTAGAATAAAAATAAAGAGAATGAAATAAATTAAATTTAAAAAGACAATAATAATAAAATAAACAAGAAGAGAACAAAGATGAATGAAAAAGATGATTTTAGAATACAAATATGTTGGGGCCTAGCATGTCTAACTATTCTTAATGCAATATTAATGTTTTTCTCTATTAAATGATTTCTCAATTTCCACCCACATCTACTAATATGCTCAATCCTGATCCCTCACGATGAAGAGCCTAATTTATGTATTATCTCTCCCAAATCCCCTTGCAAAGATCGAATCATAAACAACAAATAACAATAAGTATAAAGATGTATGCAGAGGCACAACAAAGTCACTCTATCCCTAGCAATGCAATGTTGATATGTCATTTCCCAGTTCTTTAGACATTATCATTTCCCAATGAATAACCCCTAGAAACAAATGCATGGATGACCAAACCATACAATAGAGATGAAGAGCAGAGATGAGACAATAGAAATTGAAATTGCATTAATAGATAAGAAGAGTAGTTACATTACAAGGGCTTTGGCTGCTAGGCTCCAACAGAGGGGGGTTTAGCTTCTCATAGCCATGAAAGACTTTACACTTTAGAGGGTTTCTCCTAAGGGGTAGGCCCAGGCTTTGGATAGCCCTGAGCTCGGTGTATTTTTCCCTTCTGCTTTCTCCTTCTTATATAGGCACTAGGTAGCTTAATTTTCATGTTGACTTCGCGCTAAGCGCGCGCCTTTGGGCTTCGTTGTGGCTTTTTCCGCACGCTAAACCTGAACTGTGCACTAAGCGCGGGCACGTGCTAAGCGAGCTGTCCACTTCTTCAAATTTTCTTAAAGGCTTTTTCCTCCACTTCTTGCCTTAATTTTCCTTGAAAGCAGTTGAATTCTTCTTCTCTTGACTTATGCTAATCAAAAATAGCAAAAATGTTAATTTCTTCATTATTTCATTAAAAATAATAATAAAGTAAAAAAATTACACTTATTTATTAGTCAAAATTGAATATTAAATTAGTTCATATTTCACAGTTATCAACAACAATTGATTAATTTAAATAAAAACCACCATGAGTGCATAGATCAATTGCCGCCTGATTATTCTAGCTTAATCAAATGCTTCAAGTTCAAATCAATCCTGAGATGCAGCTTTGTTAAATGGCTTTGCTGTCCATTGTGATATTATCCGACTTAAATAAAATTACCTCATGTGAATTATGATCTATATAAATAAATAAATATAAAACCAATTACCATTAATAACCTCATATTCTTAATTGTTTGTAATTTTATTATAAAATGATTTTTTAGGCAATTCAAATAAAATACATTATTATAATTGCTTTTCTCCAAATAATTAAATATAAAATCGATTTCATAAATCCAATTTAAAGACACCTAATGAGCTTGCATTTGTCTTGATATTGTAATGGAAGCATGAAGGAATACACATGGAGATGAAAAAAGGTTAGTAAGTAGAAACTTCATCAAAATTAGGTTCTAAGAGAGCACCTTCTTGATAACCCATGACTTATATTTAAGAGCCCCAACTTTATTGCCTTTTATTCCTAACAACACACAAAATTTATTTAGCACTTAGTTGCTATCAGCTATTTATTTGAAACAATTTTTTTTTTTACAATAGAAATTGAACTGGTACTGTAGCAACTTATCACACTTTACATTTGAGTGTGTGTTGTTGGTGATGTTCTTGAAACACAATTTTTCACCTAACCAAAATTCCAACTCCCCCAAATTAAGGGTAAATTTGCCTTGACCCGTTCTCTCCTACAAACTAAGATAAGGTGGTTATTAATTTCATTAGGCTCAGGTTTCAAACACAATTTACTGCATTAGGCTCAACAGGGTGCAAGGGATTCATTCAAATAACAGGTTGACTATTTGGCTAGGTGGCTGAAACAATTTAATACAAACAAGGCCTTGATCCTTGCCACATTCTGTGTATACTCAAACAATCTAAGAATCATGCAAAATCAGGAAGTTTAAAGACAATTGTGCTCTCACAATCAAAGGTTCGCACAACTCACCAGACATTTATGAAGTACTTAGCTTACCATACCATGATTTCCGTTCAAACATGCTAACATCTTCACTCTTGTGCTTTTGATTCATACTTCATCACTCACAATAACACCTTCTCACACAAGAATAAGATTTTTCACAATTATCTGATCAACACACAGTATCTCATGCATCAATTTATCCAGAATAAGTCACAACCCATTACTAATTTTTTGTCTCTATCATGCAATTATTTATTTATTTATTTATTCAATGACTAAAATTAAACTAGTGGAATTAAACCGTTGAAATTAAAATAAAGAAGAATAAAGAAAAGGAAACTAAAGGCAAGAAAAATAAAGAAAAGAGAAAAAAAATCCAGGTAAAAAAATTGGGCCTCAATCTTGTGTGGGCCCTGGATCCCAAGCTCTATGATCATTATTGATGTCTGCAACATAATGATCACCAGCTTCAACATCTGCGACATCATCATCTGATGAGAATCCTGAAACTAGCCAAATACAAGTTAAAGGCCCAAGTGGAAAAGGACAAAATCCTCGAGTGGAGAAGGATGAAGGCCCAAGTGGAGAAAGATGAAAACCCAGAGGCAGAGACACTATCAAGATTATTAATTGTTGCTGAAGGCTCAAATTAATTTGAAGGCCCATAATAAATATGTTCTAATTTTTTATTTATAATTTTTTTTGGCCCAAACTGTTTAGAAGGCCCATGTCTATTTTTATCTTTTTGTTCAGATACACTAAAGTATTGGTTTTTGTTTTCAATAAAGGAACTTTTGGCATTTGATAAAATTTGGTGAGAGCTTCTCTCTGGGTTCCTTGTTGAACCAATCTCAAACTTATCAAGGTAATCCTTGTGGCGTCTATCCTAACTTATCTTTCTTCACTGGAAGTGGCGTCATCCAAAACTCCGTAGCCTGTATCAAACGTTCTGCCCCGTAAGGTTCACATCATCATTCCCTCCTTCTTGGAAAACATTTGCCCTCAAATGTCCAGGATCATCACCGGGTTCAAGTACCACTTCCTTCCTTTTCTTGTTGGCTTGCTTGGCATAGCTTTCGTTCTTCTTTGCAATTTGCACCTTCACTTGGTCATACAATCTTTTCACATACTCAACTTTGGCCTGTGCATCCTTATGCTGAGTCTCTTGGGGCTTGCTGTTGTAAGTTGGCCTGTTAGGCAATGAAGCTTCTGGAAGGAGATCAACTTGATGTTCTATGCTTCTTAAAGGTGGCAGTCCGTGAGGAATCTCCTTGGGAAAGACATCTTTAAATTTCTGCAATAAGGGTTGAACACTAGGAGAAACATAAATAGTTAACCGATTAGAATTATCACTTTCTCTCTCTTGTGTATCACTCCATCTCTCAAGTGTATCACTCTTCCTTTTTCTATTCCTCTGTGGTGCCTCACTATTGTCTCTCTCTTGTTCTCTCTTTTCTCTCCTTATGATTTGGTCATCACACACTTCTCTGAGGGATAGAGGTTTAAGAATAATTTTCTGGTCATGGTGCTGGAAAGAAATCTTGTTGGTGAAGCCATCATGCACTACTTTGGTGTCCTCTTCAATGTTGGCCCACACTAGTGTCATCTCCATCTCCTTGTCCTCAACAATCAAACTTCCCTCGGATAACCTCTAGAGTTTTTGTCGCATGGTTCTATTGTAACTAGTTGGAACATACCTCTTTCGCATAACCCTTCTCATCTCAGTACATGTATCTATCTCCCACCCTTCTTCTTTCTTCATCTCTCTTTGATTTTTCTTCCATCAAACAAGGGCATAGTCTGAGAATGTAGCGGCTGCTAACTTCACCTTCTGCTCTTCAGGATAATCATTGTAGGAGAATGCATGCTGAATCTTCATCTCCCAGTCAAGGTAGGCGTCTAGGTCATTCCTGCCTTCAAAAAAGGATACATTGAGTTTTACTCCCTCAATTCTGTCTTGCCCCTCTATTCGGTTCGATCCATCATTGATCCTTCTGTTGCCACCATAAGGTCTCCCAGCATTTGGATTCATTGGTGCTCTAGTCCTTCTATTCGCCTGTAGAGCTCTTCATTGTTACGGTTCAACAAACGTTGCATTTGTGTAGTCATCGCGTCTAGTAATAAGCGCTGAGATCCGTCTAGTTGATGATATACACCACCATTGTCACCAGCTCCTGCCATGATTAAGGAACAAAGAATTTTGCAGTAATTTTAAAAAAAAGATTCAGGACTTCACTACACTCTACTCATGCGTTTTTTCTCTCTTTGATGGTAGTTCACTCGTGTTTGATGCTCTCAATATAGGCTTTTGTGTGATATTTTCACTCTTGCCTTTTACCACTCACTCCCTCTTAAGTTCCTGGATGAATCAAATTAGACACACAATATATATATAACAGGAAAGACAGTTTAATTATCACATACCGTGTAGCAAATTTAATTTGGATAACAAATCAAATTTGATTTTGGTTAACAGATTAGACTTGATTTAGATTTAGATTTGATTTGAATAACAGATCTGATTTGGATAACAAATTTTGATTTGATTTGATTTGGATAACAAATAGAATAAACAAGGAAGTTAACAAATAAGATAATAGATAAGATAACAGATAGAATAAAAAAGATTTGAATAACAGACTTGCCAAACAAAAAAAAACGCCTCTAACTGCCTCAATTTCATGTTCAAAGATCAAACACCCACCTTTTTTTTCTTCTCTTTTTTTTGTCAAAATTTCTGCAACTTTTTTTTTTTTAACTTGAAACAGAACTCAAACTGATTTTTTTTACACAAAGTCTGAAAGAAACAAGAAACAAGAACAAGAACAAAAACGTGACAAGAACAAGAACAAGAATGAAACAAAGACACAAACAAGAACGCAACAAGAAAACAAATAACAGAACAAGGACAAAAAACCAGAACGCAACAAGACCCAAACAAGAACGAAACAAGAACGCAAATAACAGAACAAGGACAAAACACGAACCTGGACAAATTACAAAGAAAAAAAATAGGATAGGATAGAACTTGTATCAAGAGCCAAAGCTCTGATACCAGAGTGATCCTGACTAGGAGCGGATCGCTTGATACAGGCTACGGAGATTTGGATGACGCCACTTCCAGTGAAGGAAGATAAGCCATAGTAGACGCCACAAGGATTACCTTGATAAGTTTGAGATTGGTTCAACAAGGAATCCATAGAGAAGCTCTCACCAAATTTTATGAAAATGCCAAAAGTTCCTTTATTGAAAACAAAAACCAATACTTTAGTGTATCTGAACAAAAAGATAAAAATAGACATGGGCCTTCTAAACAGTTTGGGCCAAAAAAATTATAAATAAAAAAATTAGAACATATTTATTATGGGCCTTCAAATTAATCTGGGTCTTCAGCAACAATTAATAGTTTTGATAGTGTCTCTGCCTCTGGGCCTTCATCTTTCTCCACTTGGGCCTTCATCCTTCTCCACTTGGGGGCTTTGTCCTTCTCCACTTGAGTCTGTAGCCTGTATTTGGCCAGTTTCAGGATTCTCATCATCATCAGCTACACCAAAGGTGTCACCCCCTTTACTAGAAGGAAGTTGGACTCTTGGCCAAGCAACCTGGGCTAGGAATGCCTCTAGTGTCATCACCGGCTGCTAGAGTGAGAGATGGTGGAGGCTCTACATAAGTAGGTACTGGCTGTGGTAGAGGCTATACAACACAGGGAGAAGTTGCTCCGGATGAGAAAAAGGTATAGAAGTTTGGCCGATAGGTGGAGGAGAGACATCTGGCGGAGGGACCGCTGATGGAGGAGTTGGTGGAATGTCTGGAGTGGTTCGGGTCTTGGCCTGCTTTGGCCCCAAAAAGATACTAGAAGAGTTTGTAGGATTCACAACTGGCTTGGCTTCATCTTCTTCTAGAAACACAGAATTCAGGTGCCCCCAAGTAAGGTTAGCTTTTTGCTCAATTTCCTCCACCTTAAAACAAGTCTTGCTATCACTAGGGTGCTTACTTGCCTCAAACAAGTTGAAGGTGGCTTTCTGGTCTTCCACACTCATCTCCAAGTTGCCTTTTCCCATGTCCATAACACATTTTGCAGTCACCATGAACGATCGACCCAGAATCAAGGGGATCTCAACATCTTCTTCAATGTCCATGATTAAAAAGTCCACTGGAAAAGGGAGTTGGTGGACTTTGATCAAGAAGTCTTCTACCACTCCAACTGGTCTTGTGATGGAGTGGTCTGCCAGTTGGAGCGTTATCCTTGTAGGTTTAATCTTCAGGTTTCCTATTCTCTTGCACATAGAAAGCGACATCAAATTGATACTTGCTCCTAAGTCAATAAGAGCCTTACCTACGGATACACTCCTAATAGAGCATGGGATGGTGACGCTTCTTGAATCTTTGAACTTGGGAGGTAGCTTCTGGATTACTGCACTGCAATTTTCTCCTACCATAATGGTTTCGCTGTTGATGTACTTTCCCTTTTTTATGAGGAGGTCCTTTAAGCACTTTTTGTACAACGACATCTGTTGTAGGGTATCTCCAAAAGGGATAGTAATCTCCAGCTTTTGAAATATGTCAAGGAACTACTTGAAGTAGCATTCCTTGTCCTTCTTTGATGGCACCAGAGGGTACGGTGCCTCCTTTGAATGAACCTGGTGGTATCTCTCTTCTGGCCTCCCGAGCTAATTGGCTCTTGGTCTTAGTCTTAGTGGTTGAGACCTTATCACCACTCTCCTTACTCTTATTTTTTTCTCCTTTTTTTTTTCTTCTTCCTCATTATGCACATCCTCCTCAATTCTTTTTTCCTTCTCAGCACTTTCCCTCGTAGTGAAAATTACCTTGCATTCCTATTTGGGATTCATCTCAGTATTAGTCCCAAAGGTTCTAGTGGGCCTTTCAACAATTTGTTTAGCTAGCTGGACCATCTGTACCTCCAAATTCCTGATTGCTGCATTAGTACTCTTCTTATGTGACTCGTTCCTCTGCATAAATTGTACCAATAATTCCTCCATCTTAGTAGGTGTCTCTTGTTGAATGGGCTCTTGGCTGGGAGGCTGATGAAATGAACCTCCTTGGTTGAAATTATTCCCTGGATGGGATCTGCAACCATGGCCCTGCGAAAAATTACCTCTCTGATAGAATCCTAGTGGTCCTCCTTGATGGAATCCTTGATGATTATGACTGCCCATGTAGTTAACTTTGTTGGATGCGTCGTCTTGGACCATGCATGAGCCTAACTAGTAAGTGCCACCACAAATATTGTATCTCCCAATGTGCATGATTGAAGATGGAGAAGGTTGCACTACATGCAGCTGGTGAGGGAGATTACTCAGAGTTGCTATGAGTATCTCTAAGGTCATGGACAAGAGCTTGTTTTGAGCCAACATAGCATCTTGAGAAGTGAGCTCAAGAAGGTTTTTCTTTGAAGGTATGTATGCTCAATCACGGAGGATGGCATGATCACTGACTGCTATATTCTCTATCAGCTCCATGGATTCTTCTAGAGTCTTCAGCTTGATCTTCCCACTGGCTGAGGCATCTAGGAGTTGCTTAGAATGGGGTCACAAGCCATCAATGAAGATGTTGAGCTGAACTGGCTCGCTGAACCCATGTGTAAGAGTATTCTGGTGTAACCAATGGACACGGTCAAGGGCTTCACTCAACGATTCGTCAGGGTGTTGGTGGAAGGATGAGATTTCCACCTTTCCCTTAGCGGCCATGGACTCTGGAAAGTACTTTTTCAGGAACTTCTCCACCACCTCTTCCCATGTCCGCAAGTTATTCCCCTTGAACGAGTGAAGCCATCTTTTTGCTTCACCGACCAAAGAGAAAGAAAATAGGTTGAGGCGGATGACATCTTTTGGCATTCTTGCTATCTTCACCGTGTTGCAAATCTTGATGTATGTGGCCAGATGTGCGTACGGATCTTCACTCGGTAGGCTGTGAAACAGATTTCCTGGATCAGATGGATGAGGGAATGTGGATATGAGATGTTGGCCACTTGCACGTCCGATTTAGCTATGCTGGTGAAGTACTGAGGTGTAGCAGAGCTAAAGTAGTCCTCTAGCGCCATCCTCTGTAAATGGTCTTCTACAATGATGCGTTCTTCAAGGAAAGGATGTGGACTAGTCACAAAAGAAACAACTACCATGTAGGTTATCACCGAATAAAAATTAAAACTAAAATAAATTTTTATTTTTAATTTTTTTAATTTTTAATTTTTATTTATTTATTTATTTATAAAAAAAATAGAATAAAATAAGAGTGAATAAAGAAAAAATAATTTTTTTTGAAGAATAAAATAAAGAAACTAAAAAAATCAATAGATAAAACAAAATTTAAATAAAATAATAAAAAAATTATTGCTCTCAAATTGGGATATGTAAACAACCAATACGAAGAACAAAGTCCCCAACAACGGTGCCAAAAACTTGTTAACAGATTGACAAGTGTCGAGTCTACATGAATTTTGTTTGTACTTGTGTTGGTCAATACCTAATTTGTAAGCAATAGAAGAGGGAGTAGAATAGAAATAAAGAGAATGAAAGAAATTAAATTTAAATAGACAATAATAATAAAATAAACAAGAAGAGAACAAAGATGAATGCAAAAGATGATTTCAGAATGCAAATATATTGGGGCCTAGCATACCTAACTACCCTTGATGCAATATTATTGTTTTTCTCTATTAAATGGTTTTCAAATTTCCACCTACATCTACTAATATGCTCAACCCTGATCCCTCACGATAAAAAGCCCAATTTATGTATTCTCTCTCCCAAATCCCTTTGCAAAGATGGAATCATAAACAACATTAAGTATAAAGATGTATGCAGAGGCACAACAAAGTCATTCTATCCCTAACAATGCAATATTGAGATACCCTTTTCTCAGTTCTTTAGACATTATCATTTCCCAATGAATAACCCCTAAAAACAAATGCATGGATGACGAAATCACACAATAGAGATGAAGAGCAAAAAAAAGGCAATAGAAATTGAAATTGCATTAATAGATAAGAAGAGAGAGGATTTAGCCTCTCATAACCATGAGAGACTTTACACTTCAGAGGGTAATAGAAGAAGGGGATGGATGACTAATATCAAGAAAAGGGGGAATGACTAAGAAAGTGGGTTTCCCCTAAGGGATAGGCCTAGGCTTTGGATAGTTCTGAGACTCGGTGTGTTTTTCCCTTCTGCTACCTCCTCCTTATATATGCATTAGGTAGCTTAATTTTTACGCTGACTTTGCATTTAGCGCGAGTTTTCAAGCTAAGCATGCCTTTGGGCTTTGTTGTGGACTTTTCCGCGCGCTAAGCTTGAGCTGTGCGTTAAGCGCACGCACTAAGCTTGGGTGGCGCGCTAAGCGAGCTGTCCACTTTTTCCATTTTTCTTCAAGGCTTTTTCTTCCACTTTTTGCCTCAATTTTCCTTCAAAACACTTAAATTTTTCTTCTCTTGACTTCTACTGATCAAAAATAACAAAAATATTAATTTCTTCATTATTTCATTAAAAATAATAATAAAGTAAAGAAATTATACTCATTTATTAGTCAAAATAGACTATTAAATTAACTCATATTTCACAGTTATCAACAACAATTGATTAATTTAAATAAAAGCCACCATTGAGTGCATAGATCAATTGCCGCCTGATTATTCTAGCTTAATCAAATGTTTCAAGTTCAAATCAATCAAGAGATGCAGCTTTGTTAAATGACTTTGCTGTCCGTTGTGATATTATCTGACTTGAATAAAATTACATCAAGTGAATTATGATCTATATAAATAAATAAATATAAAACCAGTTACCATGAATAACTTCATATTCTTAATTGTTTGTAATTTTATTATAAATTGATTTTTAGGCAATTCAAATAAAATACATTATTATAATTGCTTTTCTCCAAATAATTAAATATAAAATCTATTTCATAAATCCAATTTAAAGACACCTAATGATACGTTTTTGAAGATGTGCTTGAGTGCTTCTATCATTTTTCAAAAGAAATGAGATCGATGGGTTCAAAAAGAGAAGAAAAAAAAGTGAAAAAAGAATATAAAATTTGAGAAAAGTTAGAGATTGGTAATTGGTTGTTGGGGACATTATCTATATTTAAAAATAGTTTTCAGACCCTCCAAAAATCCGTTCAACCCAAAAATGCAGAGAAATTCCTTTCAGCACGATATTAATAGGTTCACCACCCACCAACACTAGATTTTCAAACACACGCTTATACGTTGGCTGAAGAACAACAAAGGCCAAAAATAGTGGGAGGCACAGTTGAGTAGGCTGAGATTGAGTTTGTTGCTATCTATACCAAACTGTAATAAGACAAATCACAACTTACAATAAACAATATTAATTGTGGTTCCGATATTGCTGTCATTCCATTATCATATATAGAATTTTGTTCAAATATATTTTATATTAATCACAGCCTAAAACTATTTCGCGAACTATATATACATAGAGATTTAGAAAATAAAACTTGGAAATTTCATTGCATGCTATGAAGCACGACGTCTCTAACACGGATATTTCGATACCACTATGTCTAAAATATAGGACATAAAGACATCATATGCACAGAAATAAAAAAATTCTAATTAAATAAAATGTGTAATATATAATAAAACATCTAAAAGAATGATATATATATATATATATCATTTTAAACCAATATTTTATATTTTTTTAAATGTATTAGTTGTATGAAGATGATAATTTAAATGTTTAAGTCATAAAAAATAATTTTTAAATTAGACATCTAGTAAGAAGTATCAAATAAGTGTTGAACAACTATTTGTATGACAACATTTCAAATAAAAGAAGTGTGGGTGGTTCATAATGCATGAAAACAGTGAATGCATAGTACCGGTGGAATTTTCACACCGAAGTCTTTCGGATCGATTCATCTTCAAAGTTGGTGTGTACTAAAGTCTTCTGTATAAAGATAGTGGGAAAAGAGAAGGTGACTATATAATCAATTAAATCGAAATCAATATCAATATGATGTTGGTTTTTCTATTTCTGGAATTCTGGAGGAACCAATAAGATCACCAACCATAGTACATGAGCCAGTTGATGTGTCAAGGGTCTCATAATGTCCATAGAGAAATGACTGGAAATCAATAAGACAACAGATGCTGATAATTTCAGAATTTCAGAAGCCAAGCCCATATGTTTTGGTCAGTTTTGGGGTGGTCGGTTTGGTGTGTTCCCATTCATTTTCTTTGTCCATGGTTAGTAGGTATATATGGTGAATTTGATCTTATTTGGAGAAGCTAAAGAAACAAATTCAAGTGGGAAATTTGGAAAAATAATGTGTGAAAGGAACAAATTATTAATCAGGATAATTGTTCTTAAAAGAAAAGGAGACTTTGCATTTATTATATGGGCTCACTTGTGTACCAAGAAAAGGACACGTACGTTTAGTAAAATAAGTTGCCTCAATTTTTCGGAGAATATATAGGAGGGGATTCGGATCCTTGATGTTCATATCTCAAATCAAGATAGGGAAATTTAATAGTTCAACTTTGTGGCTAATTTAATTACTTATTTGGAGTGATCATATTCTTCATCACTTTCATCTGCATCTTCTACTTACTTGTACAAAACCCATATCATTTTTTAAATAATCATAAGTAAATGTAAAAGTGTATAAATGGAAATATTTTTTCACCTGATTCTGTTTTATAGATTTTAAAACAGTTATTTTAGAAATAATTTTTAAAACTTGGTAAATTATAAAGAGTTTAAGTGTAAAACAGTTTTATAAAATTAGAAATTAGCTACCTGTGAGCAATATAGAATTGTTTTGCAAAATAATTTTTAAAATAAAAAACTGAAAAGAGAAACAAACTTACCCTAACTATTCTTTTGTACGTAGCTTAGTAGTAAAAAAAGTTTGTATATCTATATTCAGTGTAATTTTTAATTAATTAAAAGTATAGAAAAGTTTACATTAATAATATATCAAAATTAAGCTTAATATTTTTAATTGTACACTAATTACCCAAATTAAGTTTTATCGGAAAAATTAAACTGAAATGAAACCGTTGTAAACTTGTGGCAACTGTTTTGGAGTTGTACTTGTCATTATGACCACGTTCGAGTGTTTTTCTCACCTTAATTCAATTTATAGCCTTTTTTTTTCTTTTGATGTCCCCCCGCCCTGTCTAATGTGATGCAAAAACTATAAAAAAAATGATAAATGATTCTTGCATGTAACCTACCATTATATGAAATTTTTGTGCAGAAATTTGATATAAATATATGTTTTTCTCTTCCTGAGTCGATATACATATATGCAATATCAATATATTTGTATATGTAAATATCTCTTATATAGGAATTTAAAAGTTTATGTATAAAATAATAATAATATAAACAAGATAGAAAAAATAAGTTATGTATTGTTTTACAATGTTGTACTTATCAAAATTTGGAGTTGACCGACATTAGGGTTGACATGGTCAAGATGAGCTCCATGATCTCGTGCGTTGGATTTGAGGTACCCTTTGTTAGGAGAACATGAGTGGAGATCTATAAAACAAAGGACTTTAACACTCAAGTAAGTATGTGAGTTAGGTGAGAATTGAATGAAAATGGTGAGATAGAACCTAATATTTATAAAGTCGAATAGGAACTTCAGGTCCTTGTTTGTAGAGGTCGTTACGGTGGTGTAACGACTTTTGTAGATAATTCTTAGCTTGTAGATAAATCATAGCTTGTAGATAATAGCTATTAGATAATCTATAGCTTGTAGATAATTCAATGGATTATAGATAATTCATTGCTTATCGATAATTTATTACTAGTAGACTAGTAGATAAGTAAATACTTGCAACTTGATAAAGAAATAATAACATTATCATTAAGATTCAAATATATAGATAATTGTTAATAACCAAACTGCTGAGGGAGCTGTGTCTGTGCTCTGGTGTTAGGATTGACTATAAGGGTTGATGTGCACATTCTAGTGTCGCGTCAATTTTGTGGACCCCAGACAGTACATAATCCCTCCAAGCTCTGAGTCTATCTTGTTGGTGAAAGAGGTTGTTCGGTGTCGGGGTGGTAGCCCCGACAAGTTCGAGAGTTACAGGTTTGTCAAGCCCCCCAGTCTGGACTAGTGTTGTCCAAGTTTCTTTGTTTGGGGTGCTCATGCTTGTTGTTATGCAGGAAAAGTCAAGTGTGTCATATAAAAAGCCTTTGTTTTTGACAATTTTGCCTTTTATGACCATTAGAGTGCACATTAAAGAGTGGCGTTTCATTTTTCTTCATAGTGGGTCATATAAAAAGCCCTTGTTTTTGACACGCGCGTTGCTTTTGCACACGTGCTACTCTGTGAATGGGCACGTCTTAGAGACGTGTTATATGGGTTGGTCGGATCGCATTGTGGCATACATTCATTAGGCATCATTTCAACTCTCACCAGTTACTGGAGGGTCGCATCTTCACTTAAATGGGGGTGTACGTTAAGTTTCGGTAATCGACATTCTTGAGTTTTGGTTCTTCTTCTGTAATCTCTTTGCATCTTATGCACAACTTTTGCGATTTCTTTCTCTCCTTCGATCGTCTTCCTCACTTCAAGGTACATCTTTCTTCCATCAGGTCCTTTGTTTCTGATTCCGCTATCGGTATGGACATAAGTGATTTCAAGGGTTCTATTCAGCAACCTCTTGTGGATCGTGAAGTTGTTCTAAACGGTGACTTTTCCTCGGAGGAGATACACCATGAAGCTTTTGACGACGAGTCTTCTTCCTATAAGAGATTGGTGGACCCGCACTATGTCAGCAGGGGTACCTCTCGTCCTCACAGAAGGGTAAGGCCTTCAACTGCTCCTTTAGACAAAGAGCTTGGCCCTATTACCACAATCCTTCCCTGTTACCCAAGACGGGGTGTTTAGATGTTGTAAAGACTTGTTCAAACAGAGGAATGATTTGGCAAGTAGGGTGGAGCGTATTACTGAAGAGAAACAAGATCTTACAGCGATAGTGGCTGAATTCACTAAGGTGATTGCTGACCTTTAGGACTGACTAAGGGAATCAAAGCCTATTGTGTTCGACCTCCAGTCTAGGTTGAAAGAGTCTAAACTCGAGGTGGCGAAGTAGAAGGAAACCAACAAGGAGCTGGAGGAGGAGCTGTTGATGTTCAAGAAGGATGCCATGGAGTAGCACGAGAAGGGCTTTTACAAAACTATTAGGAAGGCTAGGTTCTTCATCAAAGGGCCTTGACTTGGGTCTTTTTGACCTATTTAAGGACGTGAAGGACAATGAACTACTTGATGAAGAAGAAATAACTATCACAGAGGAGGAGCAGGATGCTGGGGCCAATGTTTAGGCCACCCTTTCTTTATTTTCGCTTTACTGGATTTTGGGCCATAATGACTTTGTAACCTTGACAATATTTTTTCTTGTTATAATGCACCTATTTTACTTTTCTGTTGGAATTTTACCTTGTCTTGTATGTTTTTATGCCTTGTTTATACAATGCTTTGTTGCGTATGGTAGTGGGGATAGGCAACCTGGTTGAAGGTCTTGCTAACTAGTCTAGTGGTATCTCTTTTTGCCTTGTGGAATCACTTATTCAAGGACAATGTTGGATCAAGTGGCCTCGGAATAATTAAGAAGGGGGTTGAATTAATTATTACTAGACCTTTACTAATTAAAAATTACCCTTCTTAGGCTTTTACTATGTTGTTAAGAAAGTAAAGAACAAAAATATAAACTTAACCAAAAGTAAAAGCGGTAATTAAAGTGCACAACAGAAATTAAAGAGTGTAGGGAAGAAGAAGACAAACACAAGAGTTTTATACTGGTTCCGCAACAATCCGTGCCTACATCCAGTCCCCAAGCGACCTGTGATCCTTGAGATTTCTTTTCAACCTTGTAAAATCCTTTACAAGCAAAGATCCACAAGGGATGTACCCTCCCTTGTTCTCTTTGAACAACCTAGTGGATGTACCTTCCACAAGAGATGTACCCTCTCTTGTTCTCAGTCACAACAATCCAAGTAGATGTACCCTCTACTTGTACCACAAAGGATGTACCCTCCAATGTCTTAAGACAAAGTTCTCAGATGGTTAGTCCTTTGAAATCTTTTGTTTGTGGGAAAGGGAAGAATCAAAAGAATTCTCAGACTGTGTCTTTTTGAATTCTTTGACAAGGGAGAAGGGAGACACAAAAGAATTCAGGCGGTTAGTCCTTCGTTCTTTTGGAAAAGGGAGAAGAGAGACACAAAAAGAATTCAGACGGTTAGTCCTTAGCGAATTCTTTTTGGCAAAGGGAGAAGAGAAAGAAAAATGAATAGCACACTTTAGTTTTCAAGGTTTGGAAAAACCAGAAAACTTTAGAAAGCTTTTTGTAAAGGAAGAAGAAGAAAAAGAAGAAGAAGTTCAAAGAGATTCAAAGGTTGTAAAAGAATATGTGGAAAAGTTTTTTGTAAAGGTTGTAAGTATTGTAAGTAAGTTGTCTCTAATGCAAATCAAGGTATTGCTTTTATAGACTCTTTAAGTCTGGTCAAGAAAACCATTGGAAGAGTTATAACCTTTAGAAAAACCTAAAAACCATTGGAAGAGTTACATCTTTTGATTTTTGTTCAAAACTTGTCACTGGTAATCGATTATCAAATCCTTGTAATCGATTACACAAAGCTTTTTTATGAAAGGATGTGACTCTTCACAATTGAATTTGAATTCCAACGTTCAGATGCACTGGTAATCGATTAACAATATCTTGTAATCGATTACACCATTTTGAAATCAATTAGAACGTTGCAAATTCTGTTAAAAAATTTTGAAATCAAACTTTGCCACTGGTAATCGATTACAGGAAACTGGTAATCGATTACCAGAGAGTAAAAACTCGGGTAACTTAGAAAATTTTGTGAAAACTCTTTTGAAAAACAAAACTGTGCTATGTTGTTTTTTGAAAAATCTTTTCAATACTTCCCTTGTGAAGTCTTCTTGATTTCTTCTCTTGAATCTTGAAATCAAACTTCTCTTGATTCTTGAATTGTTGACTCAATCTTGAAATCATTCTCTTGGGCTTTTTGTCATCATCTTTTGTTATCATCAAAACATCTTGAATCAACTTGACTCATCATCATGAAGCTTGCTTCTATAGACAAGTGCTTTAATCTGGACCTTTGGCTATGCTCGTTGTAATTCCAAAGGAGTAAGCTTAACAAGGATGTGCCTTGGATTTTTGTAGGAGTGCTTACCAATGGCGGACCTTGGGTTTCTTGTGTTCTTGCAAAGATAAAACTTGGTAACAAAGAGGCTCACCAAGGGTGGACCTTGCATACCTTAGGTTGCTGTAAAGATAAAACTTGGCAACAAAGAGGCTCACCAAGGGAAGACTTTGGGTTTGTCTAGCCTATTAGAGATTTGACCAGAGATGCGTTTACCCTGGGTTTGGCGAGACTCACCAAGGGCAGACCATGGGTTTGACGAACCTTTGGAGATTCGACCAGGGATGTGTCTGTCTTGGATTTTGGCGAGGCTCAGTGAGGGTAGACCTTGGGTTTGACAAGCCTTTGGAAAGTCGACCAAGGACACATTTGTCTTGGATTTTGGCCAGGCTCACCAATGGAAGACCTTGGGTTTGATAAGCCTTTAGAGATGCGAGACTCACCAAGGGCGGACCTTGGGTTTGATAAGCCTTTGGAGATGCGAGACTCACCAAAGGCGAACCTTGGGTTTGATAAGCCTTTGGAGATGCGAGACTCACCAAAGGCGGACCTTAGGTTTGATGAGCCTTTGGAGAATCGACCAAGGAGGCATCCGTCCTGGGTTTTGGCCAGACTCGCCAAGGGTGGACCTTGGGTTTGACAAGCCTTTGGAGATTCATCAAGGCTCACCAATGGTGGACCTTGGGTTTGACAAGCCTTTGGAGAATCGTCATCTGTTTGCCGCAAACTGGCTAGGGGCCACGAAAGTCATGCAGTGTCACTAGCTGGTTGCATACTGAGAGCTGAAATGTTCGACAAGGGTATTGAAGCTGTCGATGGACCATGGAGGGAGTCCTCCGTACCATATCAATGTGGCCCCTTTGATGGACGTTGGGAAAACTTGACACAAGATTACATTGTCGTTGGTGTGGAGATTAACCTGGGTGGGGAATGCATCCAGATGTTCGTCCAAATTTGTAGTTCCATCATAGCACTCTAGATTGAGAGGTGTCTAACCTAAAGGCAAATCTACCTTAATGATATGGTTGAAAAAAGGATGTCGACGAGTCGTCCGCCCTTCATGGCGGTGTATGTGTAAGAGTTTGGGATCATCTTGGGTGCTGATGGTTTGTTGGGGGTGGGATTCCTCTTTAGTACATTCGTGAGTTGTGAGGGCGGAGTGCTAGTCGCCCTGGGGCGTCTCACACAAGCCTCCAACTGGTCGTGGTCAGCCTTCAGCTTTTTGAGTTCCTCTTTATGGCATCACTCCATCTTTGCAATACATGTTTGGAGTTGTTGGAGAGTGTCGTTGTTTGTCATGGTTGTTAGGGGAGGATTGGAGCTCTATAGAGGTGTCTCGTGTCTAAGGTCAAACCGTGTGCTAACCATTGGTGAAAAGAGGCCGCGGGGAAAATTTTACCATAGCTCCACGGTAGGCGCCAAATGTACTTACCAAAATCTAGAGCTGATTGACGTTAGGGTCGACGTAGCCAAGATGGACTCCACGATCTCACACGTCGAACTACATGTACCCTTCACTGGGAGAACTAAGGGGGGACTTGCAAAACAAAGGACTACAATGCTCAAGTAAGTACGTGAGTGAGTTAAAAATGGAATTGAAAAGGGTGAGATAAAACTTTGTATTCATAAAGTCGGATAGGAGCTTCGGGTCCTTGTTTGTAAGGGCTGTTATGGTAATCTAACAACTCTTGTAGATAATTCCTAGCTTATAGATAATAGCTAGTAGATAATCCATCGCTTATAGATTATTCATTGCTAGAAAATAAGCAGGTACCTGCAACTTGATAAAGAAATAATAACATTATCATTAAGATACAAATACATAGATATTTGTTAATAACCTGTCGATCGAATAGCCCGACTTCTAAGGGAGCTTCGTCTATGCTCTGGTGTCAGGGCTGACTAGGAGAGTTGACGTGCACATTCTAGTGCCACGTCAATTTTGTGGACCCCGGATAGTACAAATGTCATTTAATTAAATTTATGATGTATGATAAGTTTGTTGACTTTTATGATAATTGTATTTTTGGCAGTTGAAGTCTTCTGCCAATTTTTCTTACACACCATGAATGAGTAATTAGACTTCAAATCCCAATCTATATCATCAATCCATTTTCAGTTGCTACAGCTAGCATGGTTTCAAGACTTTATGTAAGTTAGGTACTTAATTATCAAAATAGAGATGAGAAGCCAACTACAAGTGTCGAAAGATGATAGGAGAGACATCAGAGACATAAAAAACCTTTACTTCACCAAATTTCCAACTCAGTTTATATTCCAACATCTATAAGAAATCTTTGAGAGATGGGGTATCGTGATGTAAGTCTTTATTGCACCTAGAAGGAATAAGGGAGGGAAGAGGTATGGGTTTGTGCAGTTTAAAGGGGTCAATGATGTTGAAAGATTGGTTCGGGAATTAGATAATCTTTGGATTGAGAGCATGAAACTTCATGTGAACATTTCAAGGTTGAATAAGGACAATCAACATAGTAGGAGAGAAGTGGAGAGCAACTCAAGGAGAGGAGGTAACGTTCAACCTAGATGGAGGAGAAAATAAGTCTCGTATGCACAAGCGACAATGTCAAAAAGGGGAAATAGAACGAGAAACTGGGTGAAACTAACACAACAAGACTGGAGCGGACCATCGATGATAGTTTCAAAGACAAACACTTAGTGGCTTCAAAGGTCACTTATTAGGAGGTTGAAAGATCCAGGGAGGTTCTTGGAGATGAGAGATGCCCTTATGCTGGAAGGATGTAGCATAGTGAGTGTCAGATACTTGGGAGACGATAGAGTGCTATTTTCAGGGATAAACTGTGATTGTTTGGAAGCCTTATTGCAAGCTAGAGCTGATGGCTGGTGTGAAATATTAGGGGAGGATATAAAGTCGTGGACACCGGAGAGCCTCCTAGGGAATAGGATGGCATGGGATAGGATATAGGGATTTCTGCTGCATGTATGGAACAAACATGGATTTTCTGCTATAGTGATTAAGTCTGGTCAGGTGGTAAAGGTAGCAGAAAAGACGAAGAACATGCAGATACTAGATTTCGCTTAGGTGCTTCTAAGGGTGGCGTCCTTTAAGCCTATTGCCATTCATGAGAGGATTTGCATTAATGGGGCAATATATGATGTCTTAGTAAAGGAAGAGATGGTCTATAATCAAACTAAAGACAAATATTGTTGTCATTTGCGTAGTCGATCAATCAAGAATGGTGGATCTGAAGCGGGCAAAATTGATGGCTTTGTAAGGGAAATTAATGACATTATGAGCTATCCTGGTTCAGTGGATAGAGGTGATGGTGAAGATTATCTTCAGTTGTCGGAGGAAGAGGAAAAGGAGGTGGTGCCAGAAGCACAAAGGAGTAGAGAGGGAGTGTCTCATAGCCCAATGCGTGACTCAGTGCGTGAATAAACATTATCTCAGGAAAGTCATGATGTGCTAGCAGCTATGTCAGAAAAAAAGGGTATGGGAAGAGCAATTGGGAAACAACCAGGCAACGGAGTAGTGCAAGAATGGGAAGGAGTTGGTAGTTTTTTAAAAAATAAGGGTCAAAATCCAAGGAACTAACCGTTACAACAGTCAGGGACAAAGGAAGGAGGACTAGAAAAGGAGGTGAGGAGTCCAAGAATGAGCAAAATGATGAGCCTAGAATGGGAGATGTATTGGTTGAGGAAGAGGACATGATGTGTAGGGTGCACCTTGAAAGAGAAAGGGACGTAGAGGCTACGACAAAAGGAAAAAAAAGTGATGGGAGAAAGAGTTGGAGCAATGATGGGGCATAATGCAAAAAAGACGAATATGCCTATAGAAGAGTCATGTGCAATTCAGCAGGGGTACAAGGGGGTACAAATAGAAGTGCTACAAATATAAGGGATAAGGAGAAAAACCAAGAAAAAGAAGAAGGGGGGGGGGGGGTACAATTAGACGACAATGTAGCATGTCTTCCTCAAACACAACTAATTGGATCGAATCATAATATTTCGACAAGAACTAGCAAGGAAGGGCCTCTTGCTGTATCTAGAGCAACATCAAGTAAAGGGTGTTACCTTAGAAGGAAACTACTAAAGTCACTTCTAAGAAAAAATATATCATGGTGGTGCTTGGTGAGTATGGATCCAACAAAAAGGCTTAGGAAGACGATCAACAAATTGAAAGGACAAGGTAGGCAGAGGATGAAGTCAGTAAGAACTAATGAATTGGAAGGTCTGAGAGAGGTTCCAATTTTAGCTGAATAGGAACTGACCAGTGAAAGTACAAGCACTTACGAGGAAGGAAGGTGTAGCAAGCCTGCTGCTGAACATCAATATGGATTTCCTTTGAGAAGATGGCGATCTCCAGCCAGGAATAATTCTCAATCTCTTTCTCAACAAGGATGTCCCAACGGCATAACCCAGCTGAGGGACAGAAAACGGGAGGCGGCATCGATGCTGAAAATTGCAAAAGATGTGGGTGTGTCATTCCAAGGGAGTGATGATGCGGTTATACGAAGGTTCTTGGAGCCAGAGCAGAAGGACAAGGAATTACTATAGAAACAACAACTGAAGGAAGATGGTGGGCACCTTGACAATGTCCAATAAAGGTAATCTCATTTAATATTAAGGGTTTGCGTTCGACCGCTAAACGCAGATACTTAAGGAAAACGATGATGGGGAATGCTGTGGACTTTATATGTTTGCATGAAACAAAAATTTAGGGGGTGGGTTTTTGATTATGCTCATCAATGTGGGGAGATTCCATGTCTGGGTGGAAGTGTGATATGAACCCTCTTGGCACAAGGGCTGACTTAGGATCGTCTAGGATTAAACCTTGATGGAAAATGTGGAAATTGATTAAGGAAAGGATGACGAATAAGGTGGTTAATTTCGTGGGTCTTAATAAGGTGGTTCTTGGCATAAAATGGAATAATGAGATGAGAAAACGTAGGTTAAGTGGTGGTTGGACAGAAATATAGAAATGGCAATAACTCAAGCTATAGGGCTCCAAATGAGGTGATTCCAAAACGAGGTGAAAGGTCACGTCTTGAAATTCAATTTAAGCTCAGGAATCACTTAATTTGAGTGCGTAAAATGGGAGTTATGGCCACGAGATAATTCTGGGCAGAAGTGGATTTTCGGGAATTGTGGTTTGAAAGAATAAGGTTGAAGATGAAAGGAAGGAAAAAATCACTCTTTCCGGCGAGGGCAACACACAAAGGTTGTGAAAGTCCTTTGATACAGTCAGGGTGTTCTTGAATCACTCAAGAATTTAGGAGAATCACTCTCACTAAGATAAAAGAGATAAACTCTAATTTTCTGAATAAAACTCAACTTGTGTTTATTGATAAAATGGTTCAGCTTATATAGAAGCTTTACAGCAGATTTTAGTAATGTCCCACTAACCTAAAATTAAAATAACTTAATGCCATTAACCTAGGGAATTAAAAAAAACTTAATGGCTGAGTGTAACTGTAATTGTGGCAACCAAAAGTCACCCCCAACAGCCAACAAGTCAGTCACCATTTGGTCTCCTAAAAGGCTGATGCCTAGATTGCCAATTGGGCCCTTATTACAACTTGAACTAAACCTACTAAAGCCCTTTTAGTTGATTAACCCAAAACATATTTTTGGTCAGCCAACTTTACAAGGATTGGGCCATTATTTAGACAAACTAAACACTCTAAAATTGAGACAAAGTGGTGCCATTTAGTCCTCCTCCATTTGGGCCATGATACAACTCACAACCTTGGACTTTTCTCCTTCAAACTTGGGCTTGTATTCAAATAGTATGGACAACACTTGTTGAAGAGCTTCCTTGGCTTTCCTTGCTCTAGCCCTTGTCATAGGCCCTCCAAGTCCTTCAAGTGGATCCTTGCCCTTACTCTTGGTCATGTCTTCATCATTCTCTCCCTCTTGAGAAGGATTTATCCTCAAATCGGATTCTCCATCTGCATCAAAAAGAGATAAATCAGAGACATTAAAGGTGGAACTAACATTATACTCACCGGGGAGCTCAACTTTGTAAGCATTGTCATTGATTCTTTCAAGCCCTTGAAATGGTCCATCTCCCCTTGGTTGAAGCTTTGATTTCCATTGTTCCGGAAACCTTTCTTTTCTCATGTGCACCCAAACCCAATCTTCGGGTTCGAAGACACCTTCTTTCTCCCTTTGTTGGCTTGTTTAGCATAGCTTTTATTTTTCCTCTCAATTTGATCTTTGACTCTCTCATGAAGCTTCTTCACATAGTCCGCCTTTGCTTGACCTTCTTTATGCTTAAAAACAGAAACATTAGGCATAGGCAAAAGATCAAGAGGAGTTAGTGGGTTAAAACCATAAACAACTTCAAAAGGAGAACAATTAGTGGTGCTATGAACAGCTCTATTGTAAGCAAATTCAACATGGGGTAAACAAGTTTTCCAAGTTTTTAAGTTCTTCCTCAAAACTGTCCTAAGCAAAGTTCCCAAAGTCCTATTAACAACTTCCATTTGCCCATCGGTTTGTGGGTGACAAGTGGTTGAAAATAACAATTTAGTGCCCAACTTGCTCCACAAAGTCCTCCAAAAATGACTTAGGAACTTAGAGTCCCTATCACTAACAATGCTCCTTGGCAAACCATGGAGTCTTACAATCTCCTTGAAAAACAAATCAGCCACATGGGAAGCATCATCAATTTTTTTACATGGAATAAAATGAGCCATTTTAGAAAACCTATCAACAACCACAAAAATGGAATCTCTACCGTTGCTTGTTTTTGGCAGCCCCAAAACAAAATCCCTGGATAAATCAATCCAAGGATACTCCGGAATTGGCAATGGAGTATACAATCCAAGAGGCTTTACCTTAGACTTTGCCTTTTTACATACAATGTTCACAAAATTTCTGCACATCCTTTTTCATATGAGGCCAATAAAAATGTTCTTGTAATGTTTCTAGAGTCTTTTGGACCCCAAAATGCCCCATTAAACCTCCTTCATATGCTTCACAAACAAGCAAATTTCTAGTAGAACATTTAGGCACACACAATTTGTTTTCTTTGAAAAGAAAGCCTTCATGTCTAAAGAAACCATTTTCTGAAAAATTTTCACAATTTTTAAAAATTTCTCCAAAAGTTTCATCATTTTCATACATGCTTTTTAAACATTCAAGACCAATCAATTTTGTTTCAAGCATAGAAAGTAATGCATGACGCCGAGAAAGAGCATCGGCTACAATATTACCTTTTCCCTTTTTATGTTTGATAACATAAGGGAATTGCTCTAGGAATTTCACCCACTTCGCATGCCTTTTGTTAAGCTTTCCTTGCCCCTTGATATATTTGAGGGACTCATGGTCACTATGAATGACAAATTCCTTGGGATAAAGGTAGTGTTGCCATGTTTTCAAAGACCGTACTAAGGCATACAACTCCTTATCATAAGTTGAATAGTTAAGGGTAGGACCACTTAACTTTTCACTAAAATAAGCAATTGGATGGCCTTCTTGCATCAACACAGCCCCAATCCCAACATTTGAAGCATCACACTCAATTTCAAAAGATTTTTGAAAGTTTGGCAACGCAAGTATGGGGGCATTAGTTAGCTTTTGCTTAAGAACATTGAAAGCTTCTTCTTGTTTCTCTCCCCATTTGAAACCAACATTTTTCTTGAGCACTTCATTGAGAGGTGCTGCCAATGTGCTAAAATCCTTCACAAATCGTCTATAAAAACTTGCTAAGCCATGAAACTCCTCACCTCGGTCACGGACTTAGGTGTAGGCCATTCTTGAATAGCTCTAATCTTCTCCTCATCAACTTGCACTCCTTTTGAACTCACAACGAAACCAAGAAACACAACATGGTTAGTACAAAAGATGCATTTTTCAAGATTGGCATACAATTTTTCTTCTCTAAGCACAGTCAAGCCAGATTTTAAATGATCAATATGCAAATCAAGTGAAGTGCTATAGATAAGAATATCATCAAAGTACACCACAACGAACTTTCCTATGAACTCTCTCAAGATATGGTTCATTAGTCTCATGAAAGTGCTAGGAGCGTTAGTTAGGCCAAAAGGCATAACCAACCATTCATACAAACCATATTTTGTTTTAAAAGCAGTTTTCCATTCATCCCATTCTCTAATCCTAATTTGATTGTATCCACTTTTTAAATCGATTTTAGAGAAGTAACATGCACCATGCAATTCATCAAGCAAATCATCAAGCCTAGGTATAGGATGCCTATATTTAATGGTGATGTTATTTAGGGCTCTACAATCGGAACACATGCGCCATGTCCCATCCTTTTTAGGGACCAAAATCACTGGGACAGCACAAGGACTCATACTATTTCTTACCCAACCTTTGCTAATGAGTTCATCCACTTGTCTTTGAATCTCTTTGGTTTCTTGTGGATTACTTCTATAGGCTGGCCTATTGGGCAAAGAAGCTCCCGGAATGAGATCAATTTGATGCTCAATTCCCCTCAAAGGTGGTAGTCCACTTGGCACATTTGGTGGAAACATGTCTTGAAAATCCTGCAAAAGAGTTTTAACACTAGAAGACACTTCAAAATCATCAAAAGTGTTAGTGGTCAAAATCTGATTTTTGAAAAACAAGATATATAGTGACTGTTTAGCACGAAACAACCTCTTGACCTCACTTTTTGTGGCTAAATAGCTCTCCCTCACTTCAAGTGTTTCACTCTTCTTTTGTTCACTCTTTTTCCTCTCAAGTGTTTCCCTCTTTTTCTCACTCTCAAGTGTTTTGCTCACTTTTTCTTTTTCTCTTGAAGAAGTTTTTCTCTCATTTTCTTTTGATCCTCACACACTTCTTGTGGACTCAATGGCTTGAGCACAATCTTTTTGTCTTGGTGCATGAAAGAGATCTTGTTGGTGTAACCGTCATGATTGGCTCTTTTATCAAATTACCATGGTCTCCCCAAAAGTAAGTGACTGGCCTCCATAGGAACAACATCACAAAGTACCTTATCATTGTATTTCCCAATGGAAACATCCACTTCTACTTGCTGCCTCACTTGCACCTCCCCATCCTTACTAAGCCATTGAAGTTTGTATGGCCTAGGATGTGGTTTAGTAGCTAAATTTAGTTTGACACTAATCTAGCACTAGCCACATTGGTGCAACTACCTCCATCAATGATCACCATGCACACCTTGCCATTGATTAAACATCTAGTGTGAAAGATGTTTTCTCTTTGGCTCTCCTCATCATGCTTCAATTGACCACCAAGTAACCGCCTAATCATCAACAAATCTCCCTTCGGAGTCTCCTCTTCCTCTGCGTACTCACTCTCCTCTTCCTCTTCATCATCAGATTCACTTATATATTCTCCATCTCTAAGAACCATGGACCTTTTGTTAGGGCACTCATAAGCATAGTGTCCTAGGCCTTGGCACTTGAAACACTTCACATCTCTACTCCTTTTAGAGGGTTCCTCTTGGGACTTTGAGCGAGTTTTTGATGGGATAGGTGTGGAACTACTAGAAGTAGCAGCCCCATCTTTCTTACTTTGTCTTTCCAACTAGAAGAACCAAAGTTGGTAAAACTCCTCTTAGCCACTCCCTTCCTTTTTAATTGTTGCTCTACTTGGATTGCTTTGTGAAGCAAATAATCCATTTCAACAAACTCCTGCAGCTCAACAATATCACAGATATCATTAGTCAAACCATTAAGAAATCGAGCCATAGTTACCTCCTTATCTTCTTCAATCTTTGCTTGAATCATGAGCACATCCATTTCCTTGAGATACTCCTCAACCCCCTTGTTGCCTTGGGTTAGTTTTTGGAGCTTGAATTTCAAGTCCCTTGAGTAACTAGCCGGCACATACCGCTTCCTCGTGATCTTTTTCATCTCCGTCCATGTATCAACCATTGGCTCTTCATTTCTTGCTCTCTCCTTTTGTAGCTTGTTCCACCACACAAGAGCATAGTTGGAAAACTTAGTGGCGGCAAGCTTCACCTTTTGGTCCTCCTCATAGTTGTTGCATGAGAAAACATGCTCTATTTTCATCTTCCACTCCAAGTAGGCCTCCGGATCATTCTTTCCTTTAAAGGGAGGAATGTTGAGTTTAATACCATCAATTCGGTTTTGTCTAGGAACACCATCATTCCCTCTTCTCCTCCTTTCTTCTTCATTATGATCTCTATTCTCCATTTGATCCAACCTCTCATGGAGTGCATCATCTCGTTGTTTCATTAACCTCTCCATATGTTGCATCAAAGCTTGCATTTGGAATTGCGAAAGCCCCCTCCATCATTAGGATTTGTTACTGCCATCTCAAAAAAACAAATCAAACGTAACAAGACAATTATAGTTGCTGTTTGAATACCTCACCCACTCAAGTGTATCACACAATTATGGCTTTTCTCTAATGAAACACTCTTGCCTTTTACCACTCTAATTCCCCTTGAGTTCTTAGGCAATTCAAGAGATTATGGCCACAACAAAGAACAATTCACCAATATGTGTAAGGTAAGGCTAGAGAGACCAGGAAAAGGTTAACCAAGAAAAAGGCTAACAATGTTTTTAGGCCCAAATGAAGGAAATAAAATTCAGAATTTAGGAATTCAAGTAACAATCCTTCATGCAACCAATATATTACCTTAAAGAGATTTTTTTTTAAAGTTCTTCAAGCATGAACCATTCAGCCCAATTTTATTTTTTTTAATTTTGCTTATACGAAATTCTGCTTCTTTTTTTTTTTATAACAAAGAGATCAAAAGGCTTAACTTTTGCAATGGTTTAGCCTAAAAGAAAATATATGAATAAGAAGTTAATATAAATGGCAAAGAGAATAAAGAAGGATGTTACCCAATATTTCCAGCAAAGGAAGTGTTGATCCTAGAACCGGAGCTATGATTACCAAATGATATGAACCCTCATGGCACAAGGGCTGACTTAGGATCGTCTAGGATTAAACCTTGATGGAAAATGCAGAAATTGATTAAGGAAAGGATGACAAATAAGGTGATTAATTTCGTGGGTCTTAATAAGGTGGTTCTTGGCATAAAATGGAATAATGAGATGAGAAAACGTAGGTTAAGTGGTGGCTGGACAGAAATATAGAAATGGCAATAACTCAAGCTATAGGGCTCCAAATGAGATGATTCCAAAACGAGGTGAAAGGTCTTGTCTTGAAATTCAATTTAAGCTCAGGAATCACTTAATTTGAGTGCGTAAAACGGGAGTTATGGCCACGAGATAATTCTGGGCAGAAGTGGATTTTCTGGAATTGTGGTTTGAAAGAACAAGGTTGAAGATGAAAGGAAGGAAATAATCACTCTTTCCGGCGAGGGCAACACACAAAGGTTGTGAAAGTCCTTTGATACAGCCAGGGTGTTCTTGAATCACTCAAGAATTTAGGAGAATCACTCTCACTAAGATAAAAGAGATAAACTCTAATTTTCTGAATAAAACTCAACTTGTGTTTATTGATAAAATGGTTCAGCTTATGTAGAAGCTTTACAGCAGATTTTAGTAATGGCCCACTAACCTAAAATTAAAATAACTTATTGCCATTAACCTAGGGAATTAAAAAAAACTTAATGGTTGAGTGTAACTGTAATTGTGGCAACCAAAAGTCACCCCCAACAGCCAACAAGTCAGCCACCATTTGGTCTCCCAAAAGGCTGATGCTTAGATTGCCAATTGGGCCCTTATTACAACTTGAACTAAACCTACTAAATCCCTTTTAGTTGATTAACCCAAATCATATTTTTGGTCAGCCAACTTTACAAGGATTGGGCCATTATTTAGACAAACTAAACACTCTAAAATTGAGACAAAGTGGTGTCATTTAGTCCTCCTCCATTTGGGCCATGATACAACTCACAACCTTGGACTTTTCTCCTTCAAACTTGGGCTTGTATTCAAATAGTATGGACAACACTTGTTGAAGAGCTTCCTTGGCTTTCCTTGCTCTAGCCCTTGTCATAGGCCCTCCAAGTCCTTCAAGTGGATCCTTGCCCTTGCACTTGGTCATGTCTTCATCAAAGTGTGAGCTTGCAGTGAATTTAGATAGCGGGTTACTTTCTATATGAGGAAGCAATGACTTTCTGGTTGTGGAAGAATTATGGGATGTCAGTTTTATAGGTGTAAGGGGGAAGTGGAAGTCTGAGACAGGATTCAGGGTGTTGGTTAATGTGTACGCACCTTGTTCGCTTGAAGGGAAAAATTTGTTGTGGCAAACCTATTGGGGTACAAAGATAGATGGAAGGAGGATAAGTGGTGTATTTGTGGAGATTTTAATGTTGTTAGAACCATGGAGGGAAAAAAAGGTGAGGATGGATCCTTCTTGGCTACTAGGGTGGAAATGTATGAATTTAATTACTTTATTGATACGATGATGTTATTTGAAGCACCAACGGTGGGATGCCAGTTCACATGGTTTCAAAGTAATGGTAGAACATGCAGCAAACTTGACAGATTCCTTTTGTCAAGTGAATGGATTCACAGAGACCAAAATTATGCATAATTTGTACTAAAGAGGGAGCTTTCAGATCACTGTCCTATAATCCTAAATTCAGCTTGTGTTGAATAGGGACCAGAACCATTTAAATTCATAAATGACTGGTTGGAGCTAAAAGGAGTTGATGATTTTGCCAAGCATACATATGAAGCATTGCAAGTTGAAGGGTGGGTTGCCTTTAAGTTGGAGGAGAAGTTAAAGAAGTTGAAGTTTCCTTTGAAGGAATGGAGCAAATATAACTATGGGGAATTGCAGAAGAAGTGGGATGATATTAAGAAGGAAATAGCACTTTCCGATAGGAAAGTTGAACATGGGGTGTTAACGGTTGAAGAGGTGCAAGCGAAAGCAGATCTAGTGGGTAACCTAAAACAAACCTCAACTTTGTTGGAATCGCAAGTTTACCAAAATGCAAGGCTGTCATGCATGAAGGAAGGTGACTCTAATACTAGGTTTTTCAATACTATAGTGAATTGGCGGAGAAGGAAGAGTGGAATTATGGGCGTTTTATATTCAGGGAATGTGGACTAAGGATCCTGGTGCGGTTAAAGAGCATGTGAAGAATTTTTTTCCTTCAACGTTTCATTCAGTAGGTGGAGATACCAGCGCTACTAAATGTTATACAAGTCAGTTACTTAGAGGAATCTGATAATTTGATGTTGACTAAGAGGTTCTCTGAAGAAGAAGTGAGGTTTGCTATTTGGAGTTGTTTTGGGGACAAAAGCCTCGGACTTGATGGTTTTAACTTTAGGTTTGTTAAGAGGTTTTGGAATCTGTTGAAGGCTGATGTTATACAGGTAACAGAACAATTCCACTCGCATGGGAAGTTCCCTAAGGGAGCCAATGCGTCCTTTTTGGCTTTTATACCTAAAAAAGAGGTTATTGGTGGCTTAGGGGACTATAGACCAATCTCCTTGATTGGTTCCCTTTATAAGATCTTGTCCAAGGTCCTAGCAATGAGATTAAGCAAGGTGGTTGGCAAACTGGTAAATGAAAGTCAGTTAACATTTGTGGGAGGACGAAATGTGCTAGATTCGATGGTAGTAGTAAACGAATGCATGCATGAGGTGAAGCGACGGAAGAGATCAACACTAATATTCAAGGAAAACTTTGAAAAGGTATACGATGTCGTGAGGTGGGATTTCCTCTATCACATGATGAGGAGAATGGAATTCAGTGAGAGGTGGATTGGATGAATTCAAGGGTGTCTAGAATCAACTATTGTGTCAGTATTAGTTAACGACAATGCAACATCTAAATTTAGCATGCAATGAGGGTTACGATAGGGTGACCCCCTTGCACCTTTCTTTTTTTACTAGTGGTTGAAGGGTTAATTAGGAGGAATAGTTAGAGAAGTGAACAAGAAAAATTTGATGGAAGGGGTGGAGATAGGAGAAGAGAACTTGGAGATCTATTTACAAAAATTCGAAGATGACCCCATTGTATTTCTAAAACCAGATTTAAAGAGTGTTTTGACACTGAAGGCAATCTTGATAAGTTATGAAGTGACAGTGGGGTTGCGTGTTAATTTCCATAAGAGTACCATTGGAGGGATAGGAGTTTGTGAAAGAGATGTACAGAGATTTGCAGTTCTACTAAATTGCTTTACCTTGGAAATGCCCTTTGTTTACTTGGGGATTCCACTAGGGGCTTCTCAGAAAAGGATTCGAACTCGGGAACCAGTGCTGCAAAAAACTAAAGAGGAAAATGACGCCATGGAAGCCAAAATTACTCTCAATTGGGGGGCAAGTTTGTCTTATTAATTCCTACCTAAACTGATGGTGGACAATATCAAGGCAATGCAGTTCAATTTTCTATGGGAAGGAAATTTGGAACAAAGGACACTAGCATGGGTTAATTGGGACAATATCTGCCAACCAAAGGTGAATGAAGGCCTAGGTATAAAAAATGTGGAGTTTTTTAATAAGACATTAATTGCAAAATGGAAGTGGTTGCTACTTGAAAATGAAATGGCATTGTGGGCTAAAATACTAATAGCTAAATATGGTCCAGTAAGGGATATGGGAACAATTTTAAGCTCAATATTTGTTTCCACGTGGTGGCAGGATGTGCTAAGCGTGACATAGCCAAATAATGTGAATGGCTGGTTTGAACGAGTATGGAAAAAGGTGGGAAAAAGTGGATCTACCTTATTTTGGAGGGATATATGGTTGGCTAAGGTTCTTTTAATGAGGCTATTCCTTAGATTATTCTCACTCTCCCTAGATCAGGATTTAACAGTGCTTCAAATGGGATTTTGGGAGGAAGGTCGATCGAATTAGAAACCATGGTGGAGGAAAATTTGAGGGAATGAGAGCTAGAGTCAGAAGTGCAATTGATGGTCATGCTAGAGAGACCCAATTTGAAGGTGAATGTAAGTGACTCATGGATGTGGAGAAGCCTTGAAGGAGGCGAATTCTCTGTCAAAAATATGTATTTTTTGCTGTAGAACTTCCCTCAAAGTGAACAACAAAATTTTTTAGATATCTTATGGAAAGCTAGGTCCCTTCCAAAGTGAAGGTTTTGGCTTGGAGGGTGTTGTTGAATCGTATTTAGACGAGGGACCAATTGGAAAAAAAAGGAATAGGTGGTACAAATTTCATTAATTTATGTCCAATGTCCAGGGAGCAGTAGGAATCAACTACTTACCTTTTATTTAATTGCAATTTTGCATATGCATGTTGGCAGCAGTGCTACACTACAAAAAAAAAAAATGTTTTTCCGATGACAATAATCCGTCGATAACACTTAAAATTCGTTGCTAATTGGATGTTTTCGACGGACAAAAATCCGTTGAAAAAATGGTCATCGGAAATATTAACCGACGGATTTTTGTAGTCCGTTGGAAATTTTCAACACAATTTCCGTCAGAAAGGATTCGTGGAAAATTTATGATGGCCACAGTTCGGAAATTTCATACTGATATTTTCTGTCGAAAACTTCCCAAGGATCCTTTCTGACGGAAATTCTGTCACAAAATTCCCATGGCTTATTACAGACGGATTTTGCGTCACAAATTTCCCACGATCATTTCCGACGGCATTTCCGTCAAAAATCTCCCATGGGTCATTTCCGATGGACATGGCGGTCGCAAATTTCTCATAGACCATTTCTGACGGATTATTTTGTCGCAAATTATTTTTTTTTGTTATAAAATTTATTATTTGCAGTTTTTTTTATCATTAATAATTTAGAAATTATTTTATGCATTTATATTATTTACCATGAATATTTGAATTAGGCATACTTATAAATTTGGAAATAGTGAACTTGATAAATCCAAAACATTGAGTAAAAAAAGTCATTAAGTTAAATTAAAAACAAATGTAAGAAAAATAAAACACAATGTCAGATGTCAATGTCGATTGTCAATAGTAACTTTGTGCTGCTAAGTCAGTAGTCAAAATAGTCATTAAGAAAGTGTCTCTGTTGGTCATCTGCCTGCTGGCCATCTGTATGCTGGTCATCTGCCTGGTCCTGCTGTTGGTCCTAATGCTGCTGGTGAGGTTGTTGTTGTTGATTAATAATGTTCTGCGCCTCTAGAGGTAGGAACTGAAGGACTAATGACTGAAAAACGCGTATCTCCTTTTTTGATTGACACAGCTCCTCCCTCAGGCAGTTAATCTCTGCAACATCTTCAACACGACTGGAAGATCCTTGCGTATGCTACATGAAGTTGTCACTTCCACATTTATTAGTATGAACAAGGTCTCTAGTACCATAAAGGTGTCCCTTACGCTTTGTTTTTGCAGAAAGTGGCAATACAACACTAATTGTCATTGCCATAGTTGGGCCTACTGTTGTTCTTGTTTGCTCATTTGTCTCTGCCTATATTTAAGAAGGAGGAAGGCAAGGAAAAATCTTGTAGGCAAGTCCAACTACCAATTTACCATGACCTTTCTATTTTCAACTTAGTCCTCCATTGTTTCAACGAAGTATAAATATAGAGAAAAATCTATGTAGAAAGGCATATATGATCTATCATAATTTAGAGTAATTATTTCCTATGAATAAAAAGTGTAATTTAGAGTAATTCTTTTGTTGTAGGCTGAATTTTCTTTCCATCAATCGCTTTGAAAGGAAGAAGAATATACAATTAGCTATTTCAACCTTTTCTATGCTTAACTCACCCGAAGGAGTTCTTAAGCATAAAGATATTACTAATTGTCATGGGACTGGAGTATCTGTTCTGACTTCTGATGCTTGTGCCTCATATTGGAGTTGGTATGGTGGTGTCTTCATTTTCAAGATATAAGATATTACTTTAAATGAAAGTTATGTTTGGTTTGTAGTTAAGTTTCAAAACTCTTCTATTCTTTGTATCATTTCAAGGGACTTTGTTGTTCTGCAGAATTTGCTCAATCTTGCAGTTTATGTGTAAATTATCTAGTGTGTCTTTGTGATGCAATCATTTCTATTATAATTACTTAACTAGATTGGTGTGTATTAACCATTATTTGGTGACAGAAAGTTCTTTTATAAAATTTTTAAGTTCTTTGCCATCAAATGAGAGGTGAAATGCATAGTTATAACAAGGTTACAAACCTTATCTGTTTAAGAATTAGATTTTCATATTGTTTTAAACAAGGAAATTTAGATCATGTGAAAATAATTTCATTTGGTTTGTTTATCACTATAAGTCATCAACGCTTCTCTAGGATAGTGAATCAGAATAACATAATATTATAGAGAAAATATTGATTTTTTTATATGATATAACATTTAACATAGAATAGCACCTATTTATTTATCTGAGACTCACAATGAAGTGTATTTGTACAAATTTGAGCAGATAACGATGAGCAAATCTTGTTGAAAGGCATTTAGTATATGTTAATAACACGATTAAAACACCTTTTGCTAAGCTATTTGGATGTGATCCATTAGTATATGTTGATAAAAATTGGCCATCAAGTGTAAGGAACCTAGCACTTTGTTGTGCAAGCTTGGAGGATCAATATATAGGAACATCTTCCTTGTATTTAAGCAAATAATTTTTTTATTAAAGATCTTTGAATGTTGTCAGAAATTTTATGACTATGAGTGTAAGTTTTTGGTACTTGTCAATTCATTAGTCTTCGAGTTAGAAATTTATTGATTTCCACCCCTTGCAAACTCAACATTTGTTACAAAAAGTTTAAAATTCAAAGAGAAAGCATTTGTTTTTATTTATTATTAAATTCGCTTCACAACCCCTTGCAAACTCAGCACGTTGCAAGCCAAAATGCATTCATGTGATATAGTGCCATCCAACAACAACAACATCCCATAAAGTTCAAAAAGCTAGGCACAACCGTTCAACTTTCAAACTCAAAACCACAACACGAACAGAAAAACGCGAAACATAGCAAAATGGTTTGCACTAATAGCAGGAAGCAACTAAGAAAATAGTAAACTAAAAAGTGTTATATTAAGCAGACCTGAAGCTTGAGCACGGTGGTTTTATCAGCAGCAGTGAGCACACTAAGATGAGAAAGAAACTTGAGTCAGCACCCACTCTAACCCCCACGGCGAGGAACTCGAACTCGAAGTCCTCGGCACTTGAGCCAGCACCCACTCCAATATGAGAAAGTTCCCATTCCTCGTAAGTTTGATTGAAGCCAATGGTGAGTGTTTACAATGGTGAGGTGAGAAGCAGCGAGAGAAAGGGATGGGCTGACAGCAGAGGCTTTTTATTTGGGGGTTAGGGTTCCCTTATCAAATCACAAATGAGAGTGACATAACGCTAGGGTTCTAGTCTTTTTATTTGGGGGTAATTTTTAATTTCGACGGATTTGATTCCTTTAGTAAAATCCGTCGGAAATTTATACTTTCCGACAAAATACATCCTTCAAAAATATCCATAGGAAAATACAATATTTCCAACGGAATAAATTCTGTGGGAAATATTTCGTCGAAAATATCTATTTTTTTGTAGTGCTACTTATGGATAGATAAGCAAGAAATGATGCCAAGTACCCCTTAGCAACATTTGTTGGCCTTTAGAAGAGCGGGGGCCACAACGAAAGGGAAATGCTGGATGTTGTCTATTTGGATGGCTTGGATATGGATCATTTGGAATACAATAAATGAGGTTGTCTTCACAGATAAGCAGGTATCAGTGGAGGAATTGCATGACAAATCTATGTTTAAGTTGTGAAGTTGGGTTAAGGCAAAGAAAAAAATAACAACATTTTCATCTTATGATTGATAATGAATCCAATGTTGTGTATAGCATCTATTTCCTAATTCAAGTAACATTCTTATCTCAAGTGGAGTTGGGTGGACTCCCCCTTTAATGAGAATGTTTATTTTTTTTACATTAACTTATACAATACTATGTTGATGTTTATAGGGGAATAATACTTGTAGATGCTTATAGAGAGTCTATCAAAAAGTTAGATACAACTTCTCTCATTACTTGTGAACATTGTAATCATATATATGTTATAATTACTATAATCATTAATATAATACACTCTTTTTTGGCCTTCCAAAAAAAAAATCTCAATCCATATTTATTTTTTTAAAATAAAATCATGAAGCATTCTTACGCCATTTGAAGATGGATTAATCTCACTCTGACATCGACGTGGCAACATACAAGTTGATAATTAATTTATATTAATGATAATAATGAAGATAGCTAAGTTTATGTCCAGGTGGCATTAGACATTGTTATATTAGTTTTAACTATACTAAATTAATAATGTATAGGACATGATATCGTTTAATTAATTCATATTTATGTATAAATTAATAAATACTAGTACTATTTTCTCAAGAATATGTGTATATAGAATAATTTATATTAAGAGCGAAATATCTTTTTTCATATTTTATGTTTTAAAAAAGTGTGATTCTTTTCTCATTATTAAGCATTCATGTTAACTCTCTCTTAAAGTCTGATACATATTTTTTAAATTTTACAAATTTAATTTCTCATGAATAATAATAATAATAATAATAATAATAATAATAATAATAATAATAATAATAATAATAATAATAATAATAATAATAGAGAGAGATGTATTTTTCATAATTTTTTAATATATTTCCATTAGTTTTTTTAAAACTCACCTAAATTAAGCATACATATTTTTTTATAATTTTAAATATTTTTTCTTAAATATTTTTATTTATACTTTTAGATTTTATTTGATTTTAAAAATATTGGGCGCAACAGAGCATAATACAAACTTTGCTCTACATGGAAGAAATTAAAGCGTGTGAATAAGTGTATTTAAATGATCACAACTCACAAGATTAGCAAGCAGATCTCAAAATTTGGCGTAGGATTAAGTGGTTTCCCATATTAAATTTCAATAATTATGATAATGTCATGTGGACCTATGATCCAATGACAATCATGAAATTAATCAACTTCTTCTCCAAATAGTAGTTGATACTCGTTTAAGATTTTGCACGGCCTATTTATTCTTAATTTATCTTAAAAAATATTAAAACACAAAATTAATTTAAGTTAATTACATTACTTTAAATGAATCAAATGGCGAGAATCTCGTTTAAACTAAAAAAAATAAAAAAATCTTAGTAGTGGAAGATATGCACCCACGGGTACCCAAAATACTTGAAACAAAGAATAAATTGTCATTAGTAACAATAATAATTTTATACATAAGTGATCATCACAATCCGACAAGGAGAACAATATAAAATAAATGCTGCCAGCATTTTTTTCCAATCAAACTAGCTAGACCCTGTTCACAACGCGGAAGAAGGAAGAAAGAGGTCTATTTGAATATAGTCAAATCCTCTCAAAAACCCCTCTTTATATATATATATATATAAACAACGACAACAGCTGTGGAAATTACAAAAATGCCATTATGGGGTATATTAACGTAGTTAACGAATCAACTACGCAAAAACTATATGGAGAAAAGGGAAAACACTTGGCATTATCTTGAACTCTACGGCATAACAGACTCAAGACAGTTGCAGTAGTTGCAGGCCATTGATATTTTACTCCAAAATCCATGATGATGGACTAGGGAAAAAGAAAGCACTGCGATAAAAAAAAAGTCTTATTATAAGTATTTTTCCTATAGTTATCTCATGCATGCACACCAACAAATCAATGTAGCTAGATCAGTGAATTTCTTGAACTGGTTAAATACTATTCACTATCAAAGCTGCCTCAAACACCGACTTAAGCTTCTTATGAGATCCTTTGCTGTGAAGCAGTAGTCCATGTTCATCTGCAAGAAAACACAAACCATATGATCAATGTGAAAATGCAAGAAACTTATGATGGTCATCATTTGAAAATTTCTGACTAATTTATAACTTTTTTTATTTGACTAAATCAACACGATAATTATTTTACGACGGAAAAAGTATTTTGTTAGGACATATATAGTGTGTTGGTGTCAGGACCGGCTTAAGGCCCAAGCAAGGGCTTTAGGTCTAAAAAAAAAATATCAAATTTTTTTTAATATTAATATACCTCAACAAAATTTATTGTGAAATTATATTTAAAAATAAATTTTAAATAAAATAATAATAATTTTAATAAATTATTTTATGAGTAAATAAAAGACTTTATTTTTAAATTTATTAAAGATCTCTCAAATTCTTGAGTCGTCTCTGGTGCCTAGTGTATTAGAAATTATTACATGATATCAATTAATTTTTACGTAATACACAACTGAATTTTTCAATTTATAAAGAAGAGTTCATAAAAATTTATTTCGTGTCAAGTTAAGATTAACCGGGAACATGATTATTTGAGACTACTTAATAATTTGTACTAATTTCAATAACTTAACGAAATTACAGAAGGTGATTGCTTAAAAATTGGAAGTTAATAAAATATTTACCTTGGCAACAATAGTAATGTCAAAAGTGTTATTCCCAAAGGGCAAGAAGCTGCTACTCTGAACTGTGAGATGATGCTTCTCTAATTCCCTTAGTATAGCAGCAGCTCCTCCACTGTGTTTGTCGGAGTGGATTCTGATTAGTACCTCTTTACCAGAAATTCTTGCTTCGATTTTGGGGAGCGACTGGTCGGAGTTTTCGTCGTTGTCGGAGCTATCATCACCGGCAAACACAACAGATCTCTTCACAAATACTGCTGATTCAACTGTTTTATCCACAGCTTGTTCCTCCAGAGTCTTTACCCTTTCTTGTAGTTGTTTCACGTACTTTATAGCATCTTCCAAGACGGTAGCCTTGTCCATCTGCATGCAAACATTCATGCACAAACATATGATACAAATTATATAGCTAGTTAAACTCAAATTGCCTCAGCATTCATAATTAAAATTCAAATTAGTAACAACTTGTATATATATGATAAAAAAATATGTCAGTAAAATTTAGATATCCCAGTATTATAGTGGGAAAAAATATAATTTGTCATTAGTTCAATTCATTGATTTTTAGTAGCTGACTGCACCCAATTAAAGTAGAAGATATGTATTACATGTGTTCAAGGTTTCAAATCACAGCCACAATATTACAGTTTTGGAGGTTATAGTAACCATAATTATAACTGCTTGTTCATAATTTTCTATGATTACATTAATTGCAAAATCATTTACTGTGTCCGCGAATACAATTTAAAACTGTGTTTGACATTGATGCATAACATGCATGAAATTTAACTTACTAGCTAGGGTCGACCTAATGTTAGGTGAGAGATTTAGATAGTTTGTATAAGGTTCTAGATTAAAACCTTGCTGCTATTGAATAAAAGAAAGAAAGAAAATCATGCATGAAATTTAATACAAATGATACCTTCTTGAGTCCAGGAATTATAGCCGAAAGAGCAATGAACCTCTGACTGAGCTTTTCCCTTCGTTTTCTCTCGGATATTACATGATCTTGAGCTTGGGTAGGGTTTCTAGTCAATGAAGCTGCAGCCTTTTTCTCTCGAGTATCATAGTGATCTAGAAAACTGTTGTTGTCATAGACACTTTGAGAAGCCGCAGCTGCTGCAAAATCCAAGTTTTCACCATACCCAGTTTCACTCTTGGGCTTCTTCACTTTGGAAGCAGCATCCACGTTGTATAGTTGTTGGGAAGTAACCGAAGATGCATTGGAGTTCTCAAAGGAGATGATCTTGGAGGATGAAGAAGAAGAAGCTTTCGGAGCCATCATGTCATGAGTGTTGTAAGCACTCCAAGTAGTGCTCACAGTCTTATTTTGCTTGGTTGGTCTTGGAGGGGTAACAGAATATTGTTCAGGATTTTGAGTGAGGGAAGAGTTTTGTGTGCTTTCGGAGTTGAATCGCTTGGGAGAGGAAGAGTTCTTTGGGGACGCGGAGAAGGACTCAAAGTCAAGATCTTCGAGCTGGAATAATACAGAATTATCCATAGGGTATTGGTGAAACAAAGTGGGGTCCTCCATTCCCTGTGTCATGTGAAGAAAAATGGGTAAGTAATTATATATTTTGTGATTAGTTTGCTAGAAATTAAGGTTGTGTATGCTTACAAATTCAGGCATGTACATGGTTGACGAAATTTGCATCATCCTTAATTCACCTCGCCTGCTTAGTATATGAGACACACAGAAAAAGGAGACAATCAAAACCTTAATCCAAATTGAAGGATAAAAAAAACTCTTCGATTTCCCTAAAATTGAAATAGAACCTTAAACTAAATCAAATGATTTAATCGTTCCAATTTTGAGATATTGTTTTGATTTTAGCAAAAAATTGATCCTAGGCATATATATATATATATATATATATATATATATATATATATATATATATATATATATATATATATACACACACACCCAGAAGGTGAACTGAAGTTGAAGCTGAGAACAAAAACTAAAATAAAACATAGAAGGTATGATGTACTTTTTGAAACGTAGAATTATCAGTTATAATCAGAATTAGTTAAGGGATGTGAAACATTTGAAGAATTCGTTGATGATGGAGACATGTTTGAGAAATTAAGGAGACTGAGAAGTTTACCTTAATTGATTGAAGAAAGAAAGAAAGGTAGAAGGCTCAGAAGATGAAGTGTTTGTTGTTGTGACAGTTGAGTGATGGGAGCAACGTTGGAACAAATTGGTGAAACTAAGAGAGTGTTTTATAAAGGGGCCGGGCACGTACACGCTTCGTTTATTTGGTGAAACTAAGAGTCTCTTTCTCTACCGATAACCATGGCCAGTGTGAATATGTTAATCTCATTTTCTTGGGTTAGTTCATAGTGCTGTTTGAAAAGTGGGCACTCCCTGTCTTCACTAACACCTTTCGTTTATTTGGTCAAATTGTGGGTTCTTTAATCTTTATTCGTGCCTTTGTTTGTTATGTCAGGTTTGCGACGACGTCAATAATTCGTCCATAGACAACGCAATAAATAACGCCAAAACACTTAATTGAACCCCCAATGACGTGATTTTATATATATATATATATATATATATATATATATATATATATATATATATATATATATATATATCATTATCATGTTATTAAACGTGTCATTCCAAATAAACAATTTATCTATCATAGTAATTATTTCAGAGGCCAAACTCTTCCATAATATCTTCTTCTTCTTTTTTTCATTGTGAGAGAATGGAAAGACAACCATAATAATATGAGAAAGGATGTCAATGATATATTGAGATCTTCAATATTTTTTTATTAATAAATATTAATTATTAATTTCTAAATGAAAAAATCTCAAGATGTAATTTTTATTTTTCTATTCCCTTTCATTATTAAATTAATCTTATAAATTATAACTTTTCTTAAGATTGCATCGAGTGAGTTCACAAATCTAAAATACAAACACACAATTACAGTTATTCAATTAGTATTAGGAGATCCAACTAAAGAGAGCTGCTAAACAAAAATTTTGAGCCATCACAAGGAACCAGAACCATGTCCATAGCTTTACCAAAAGAAAAAAGAACCCTGTCCAATTCATAGAAAGGATAAGATTCGACAATATTCCAATACCAGGGAGAATAACTCATTTCAAATATGATTCTATATCTTTATATAATATTTTCAATTGGAAAAATATTAGACAATGGGTAAATATATGTCAATACCAGGGAGTATTATTTACTATTTCATTAGTAATTGTTTTTTTTAACGTAATTGTTACCACAAGAAATTTTATGATTATTGTTGCATGCTTAACTTATATATCACTATAAGAATTAAATTTATAATGTCACAAGAAAATTTTACGATTCTTGTCACATGTTCAACTTATTTATCACCGGAAGAAATTTTAGTTATTGGAGGCTTTGGTAGTTAATAATCACAAAAATCGTTGGTATAGAATCTATTTCTTTCCTTTTTCTTTGTCACCACCCTAAAGAAAGAAACCCTTGGAGTGATGGTGGTCAATATTGGAAAACGAATTGGAATGTAGTTCTCCAATGTAAAAAATATGATAAATTACTTCTTCTATTAATCCTTATCTATTATTTCTAACTTGCACACCTATGTAACACCTCTAGTGATAATATAATAATTGACTGTTGTCACGTAATTGTTACATATCATTTATGTTATTTTCATGTGTCTAAAAGTTTATTTTTCAATTTAGTCTCTAAATTTAACAACTTATTATTATTTTAGTTATTAAATTTAACCACTTATTGATATTTTAGTTCTTAAACTTATTGTTGTGTGCCATCTATGTGGTTGGCATGTATTGTCATTATGGTCCCTTAAAGTACTTTTAAAAATTTAATTAAGTTATATGTTAGATGTAAATTATTGGCATAAACATTATCATATTTTCTAACTTCTATTTTTTACCCCTTCACATTTTGGCCCCTATTTTTTTGGTATTTATAGTTTTTACATCATTGTTTATGAGTTGGGTATTAGAGGACATGACTCATTGGTGATACGAAAAACACATCATTTTCATTCCTTTGATCACGTTTGGAGTGTAGAGAGTGAACAATTTAAAGGATGAAAGAAGTGTAAGCCAGAGGGGTGAAATATGATCCATGCGATTGATATGGACACATGATCGATGATCAAAGTGAAAGGATCAAGCATATAAAAAAAATTAAACAACAAAAGTTGTCTTCATGAACTACAAACCACAAGGTATATATAGACATCAAAGAAATTTAAACGTAATGGTTACTTGAGAATGTTAGAAGAAACTATGCAAAAAAAATTTAATTGAATAGGATATAACTTCTTAAATAAGCTAGACAATGTTTATTAAGAAAAAAATTAAATAATTTTTTAAGATATTTTTGTGTTATTTTCCCATTAAAATTGACATTTAATTTGAATAAATGACGAATTTAGCATGTAAGTGGTAGATGCAAAAGTCAAGATGAACTAGAAAGTGTGAAAGAGGAAGGTGAAAAGTATGAGAGATATGGAATGGAAGTAAGATAATATGGTGATGACTATATATGTTAATAATTTACATACAACATGTGAGCTAATTAAAAATTTAAAAGTACTTTCAAGGACAAAAATGTAGTGCGTAGTTCATTATATAGATCAAAATGTCACTAAATGATTAAATTTAGAAACTAAAATAACAATAAGTTCTAAGTTTAGAGACTAAATTAAAAAGTTAACTTTTAAACTTATTACAACCATGTCAATGATAATGGGTGAGAGTTAAAGGTATGGCCAATTTATTGTAATTTTTGTATATTTAGAAACTAAATTCAAATCTTCTATATTTTAGGGATCAATCTTTCGGCTCCTTACACTTTTAGGGACTCAAATGAATATTTATGTAACAAAATTTCAATTTAGTATTTAAATGTGTAAAAAGTGTGACAATTACATCTTGTATACAACTAAATCATAATTTGGTGTCTAAATTTTACAACTTAATTAATATCAAATTGATTCTTAAAAATACAAGTTAAATTGAAATTAATCCTTAAATATTATAGTTTAATGATAAAATAGTCTCACAAATAGGACATACAATTGTCACACTTTTTACAAATGCATATAGTAAATCAAGTAATTAAATTTAATAATTATTGGTTCTCTAGCTGGAGAATTCAAAACTAAGTATGAAGAGTTTATAATAACTCAGGCATCTTAGTTAACTAACATTAGTTAATAAAATTGGTATATTATTATTGTTTAATTTTTTACAAATATAAAATTTCATTAATTAATCATTTTTATTAAGTAAACACAAGAATGAATTTTTTTATTAATTAAAAATTGTTCAACATTTTATCCCTTAACTTTATTTTATATAATATATTTTTGAAATATAAATCGATTTTAGTTACAAAATTATATATTTGTAAATATCTATTTTTAAAATTTGATATATATATATATATATATATATATATATATTATAAAATGATATCGCATAATTTAATAATTAAATTTATCAAAATATTATTTTAAAATAAATATTACACTGAGGACGTGTATATGTGGTCTATCTTTATTTTTTCTTTTGAAGGAATACGATGTATCCTTATAAAGAAAACAAAAAATGAGATTTGGCGTAGCTAGCTTCGTATTAAAATTACACGTGAATAACATGCATTTGACTCCCGGTTCCAGTTGACCGGCGAATATCCTGACAAAATCTTACAGGCTAGTTCCTTTACTTTCGTGTTTCAACCATCTCTCATAAAATAATTTTCGTTTTGTTTGTTGTTTGATGATTGATGTTATCCGGTAAAATAATATACTTTATTAAATTTTCCTTTATAGTGAACATTTAATTTTAAATAATGTCCGGTCCTTTATATAAAAAAAATTAAAATTTGTTTTCCTAAGTATGAGAAACATAAACTAATTAATATATTAAATTTTCTTTTATATTTTTATTTAGTCTGAAGTTTATTAATAAGACATCTACTCATTTTACATTAAAGTTGATGTATTAATTGGTCGATTAACAATATAAGTCACACTTATTAGCTTATAATATCATTAGATATAATCACTACTTTAATCATCTAATTCTATGAACTTTTTGAAATAAAATTTAAAATTTGGATATTATTAATTAAAAATATATTTTTTTATCTCTATATTTTCAGTCAATCTTGAGTTTATTTCTTGTGCTTTCAAATCGATGTTTTAATCCCTATACATGAAAAAAAATAAGTGAATTTAGTTCCTGCATATTAATGGCATTAGCTCTGTTTATGATGTCGTGATTTATGGTGGATTTAGTGTTAATCTTTTTGTGACAAACATATTTTTGTCACTGTTAATAAAATTATAGAGATAATTTATTTTGTTATTATTATGAATAATATTAGTGACAGAATAAAATTTAGTCACTAGTAATTTAGTATCAAGCTTTATTTTCATTATTATTTTTAATTCACTAAAAATCACATTGTTTCTGGTTAAATACTCTAAAAATTAAATTTTAAAACTTTTTCTAATTTAATAATTATTGATGGATTTATCCCAAATGCATTCCTACAACCCTATGCTACAAAGCACAAAGAAAGGAGACAAATTTTAAAACCAGTAGCTGCACTAAAAGCCACCATAGGATCGTGAACAAGTAGCTTCTCCCCAATCTCAAATTTTCGTAACACTATAATATTTGCAACACTTTGCATTGCCCTCTACTACATAATCTCTTCAACGCCACCCAGTATATTTTGTGCTTCTTCATTTTCTTCATTCCCACCCCATCAAAACAAAAATTAAACAAAAGTTTATAAATAATACCTTTTAGAATCTGAAAAAATGGAAAAAAAATAAATGGGAAGGAACGACAAGACTGATTTATTAATTAGGATAAATTAATCAATAGGTGTCCTTAATCTTGTATTTTTTTTATGGTTTCAAGCCACCTCGAATTAACTTCAATGACTCAAAATTACAAAAAAAAAAAATTACAAGATTAAAGAACTGGTTACTTTTTTTATTTAGAAATGTATTAATTAAAAATTGTTAAATAATTCATAAACCTACTAATTTATTTAACCTAGTATTTAAAAACCCACCTATCCCTAATTGAAATAACTTCTAAAGTGAAGAACATAATATAATAAATAAATAGAATAAATGTACCTTATTTATTGACTCACCACATAATGAATAAAAATATGATATTATATATTTTTTTCTTAATTGTGTTTTTGATCCCTAGATATTGAAATTATGTGATTTTAATATTCAAGTTTTCAAGTGTGTCAATTGAATATTTTTGGTATCATAAATGTATAATTTTAATCCTCTAAGTTTTGATTGCACCAAGTGGATCCCTCGGATATCACAATTATATGATTTTAATTCATTTGTCAATTAAAATTTATTAATGTGACAATTTTTAATGATTTATAACCTGATGTAAAATTTACATGATGATATCTGATTGATATGGTGGTTAATTTGACATGTTTATGTGGTTGTTAATTTGACATGTGCGAATTTAGTCTTTCGAGTTTCATAATGGTATATGATTTTAGTTTTCAAAATTTATAATTATACAATTATAATATATCTCAAATACTAATTTGGTGTGTTAATATTATATTCAAATTGTAATTTAAAAGACTAAAATCACAAAATTATAAAATTAAAAGATTAAAATCATACAATTATAATATTCAAAATGTCAAAAACACGATTTGAAATTATGAACCACTTAAAATATTGAATCAATTAAAGTGTCATTATCATATCATATTGATGTCATCATGTAAGTGATATGCCATCAATTAATACCACATTTGCAATATTTAAGATACTTAAGATACCCAGTGGACACAATTAAAATCTGAAGAGTAATTTCTCACATTTGCAATACCTGAAACTTGTGAAATTAAAAGTTTAATTAAGTGTATCTTATATTATTTGATTTTTTTTTTTTACCGTAATCTCGAAAGGGACCCAAAGGATTTGTGAAAAAGAGAAGAAATAAAATATGAAGTCGTGTTAAATTCTTTCGTTCTAGAAGTTTTTTACAGAGATTAGACAGCAATGATAAACAGTAAGATTCGAGACACGTAGGAAAGAAACTGTAGATGCTTGAGTTGACACAAAGTAACCGCCGTTGCAAACGGATCATCGATCACGATTTACGAACAACAATGTGGATGCCAGACCCTTGCTCCGATCAAACGGGAATGGCAAATACTGCCTGTACCTCACCAACATGTTTCTCAACAATTATTTTCTACTACGTAGCTTTTCAAACATTACCTAGTATTCCTCATTCCCAAGCCTCGACACTGTGTTTACACGTTGTGACATTGCAATTTCAAAGAAGAAAAGGTCCAAACATATGATAAAATAAAATTAAAAAAAAACAAAGAAGATCATTGCGGGATTTTAATTAAGCTTTTCAACGAATCAGGAAATGCTGATTTTTCGCTCCTAATGAGCGCTATAAATATTTTAATTATAACCTTCACAATACCGTGCCGGTTGACAATGTAATGTGTGTAACCAGAATAATAAGCTAAAGCTCCTTTTTTACCTCTTTCTCTCCGAATTTTCAGTTGTTCGCAAACACGTTTGTGATTTGTCGCTTTTGTTTCTTTTCTTGTCCCGCTTAATTTTCCTTTCTGTATTTTGTTGGCAGATACGTAAAATGTTAAAATAGATGGATTTTGACTCTTTCAGGTTGACAACTACTTCAATTCTTTGTTTGACACCCGAGAAAAGACGGAAAAACAATGATAAAAATTGTGCACCATAAAGGCATGCATGGAGGTAGCATAGTTGATTTTCATCATTGCGAGGAAAAACAATGATAAATAGACTTATGGGAAAGAAAAAGGAAGCAAAAACGAAAGTCTACAGTTACTAACTTTATGGGTACGGAAGGGTTCAGGGTCCCACAACACATAAACCTTTTTTTTGGCTACATTTTTTAAAGGTCCAAAAGTACGGTAGCGGTGTACGACTATGAGGAGTCGGTGAATGCATGACGCCGCGTAGTACTAGCAATTAGGTCAAGCGTTGAGTGCTGAAGCTCCACTCGGTTGTTGATCTGACCATTCGCTATGAAACCAAAATCCCAACATATATGCCAATTAATTTCTCCGGCTACTACCTTCATTCATCCTCGGGGGGGTGGGCTTTTTTAGCCAGGAGGGGCAAAGGCCATGGTGGGGAACCCCTTCTTTTTTTTTTTTTTTTTTTTTTTTTAAGGGGGCCAGTTTTACCCAATCCTTCGAATTTCGGGGGGGGGGGGGGGGGGGTCCTCTTGGTATGAAAAAAAAATGGAACAGAAATATATAGATGAGTACTAAAGTGAAAATTACAAATAAAAAATTAAGTATGTCGGTGCAAATATCCAATAAATAACTCAATGAGTGTTATTCAATAGATAACAAACATTGTAAACATTAAATTTGTGAAAAAAGACTAGAGTTTGATCCTTACATAATATATTCTTGGAGAGAAATAATCAATTTAAAGTATAACTAAACCTTGAATCAATGATTAATTTCATAATCTGCTTAAAGGATCGAAGCTTATGAGAATTTTCGGGATTTCACCAATGAACTTAGGGAAATATCTCATGAACTCTTTATGGTGGTTACCAATAAAAATAATATGCGAGAAATAAAATAGAAATCAATAATCAAACCTATTACTCACCTTCATTGAACAATCAAACAGATCCTACAAATAACTTTAAAATAATTATTTTTTTTTATTTTTTTAATCTAACAATCTTAACGAATGATTCATCTTTAACCATTTAAATTAAAAGAAAATAAGTAGTGGGGATAGGAAGTAACTATTAATTACTCTTGAAATAAATTGATTTTGCTCCTTTTATATACATACATGTATACACACACATATATAGAACATATCATATGAGAATGATCATCTTATGTAAAAATGAGAATGATTGATCTCAACTGTTAGATTAAAATGAAAAACTAAGATTAAAATATTTTAAATTCAAATTAAAAACCCATTTAACCATAAAATCTTTATAAAATTTATTAAACAAAAAATCAAATATCTTAAAATTTTAATTTATGTCAAGATTGTCATTACAATTACCACCAACACTGTGATTGTTACCATGACCACTGTCGTCACCACCACCATCACCACTGCCACCAACGATGGTGACAACAACGACCATGTTGGTGGCGACAACGGTAGTCATGACGATGGTGGCGGCGGTAGTAACAACGAAAGTAATCATATTGGTGGTGCGACGGTTGACAATCATGGTGATGATTACGGTGGCGGTCATGATAGTTGTGATGAAAATGGTCATGACAATGATGGTGGTCATGGTAATGATAGGTTTGAGATATTGTAAGATGCCATAAATTAATCTTTAAGATACTTGATTTCTATTTGATAAATCTTATCGAGATTCTATTGTTAAATGGGGTTTTAATTTGAATTTAAAATATTTTAATCTTAATCTTTCATTTTAATCTAACTATTAAGATTAACCATTCTCATTCTCACATAAAATAATTATTCTCATATAATATGACGTTTCATATGAGAGAATGATCCTCTTATGTGAAAATGAGAACAATCATTTTCATCCATTAAATTAAAATGAAAGGTCAAGATTAAAATATTTTAAATTCAAATTAAAGTTTCATTTAATCGTAAAATCTCTATAAGATTTATAAAATAGAAAATCAAATATTTTAAAGATTTAATTTATGTCACTGGCGGCAGTGGAGATCATGTTGGTGGCGACGATAATGGTCACGATGACAATCACGACGATGGTGATAGCAGCAACGGCGGTGATGATGGTGGCGACGACGATGGTCATGACAATGATCACGATGATGGTGACAACGACAACAACGATGATCATGTTGGTGGTGACGAAGGTGATCATGATGGCGATAGTGGTGGTTGTGATAGCAATCTTAATGTAAATTAAATCTTTAAAATATTTAATTTTCTGTTTGGTAACTCTCACAAAGATTTTATGGTTACATGAGATTTTAATTTGAATTTAAAATATGATCTTTCATTTTAATTTAATGGATGAGAATGACTGTTTTAATCCTCACATAAGAGGGTCATTCTCATATGAAATGTCCCTCCTCTCTCTCTCTATATATATACATATATATATAAAGAGGGGGAATTAAGTTACTTTTTTAAGACTAACTCTTCATTCTTATCATTCATTTTCTTGAATCTAATGGTTAAATTATAAGAAAATGAATGATAAAAATGAAAAATAACTTTAAAAGAGTTATCCTTAGAATAACTTGATCTCTCCTCTCCCACCTACCTCTCTCTCTCTCTCTCTCTCTCTCTCTCTCTCTCTCTCTCTCTCTCTCTCTCTCTCTCTCTCTCTCTCTCTCTCTCTCTCTCTCTCTCTCTCTCTCTCTCTCTCTCTCTCTCTCTCTCTCTCTCTCTCTCTCTCTCTCTCTCTCTCTCTCTCTCTCTCTCTCTATATATATATATATATATATTAGGAATAAATACTATTATAAAAAAAAGGAACAAACACTAGATTTTACATCATGAATTGCCAAGATTAACATACAAATATCAAGTGGATTTTTTTAAAAGTTACAAGATATTTTTATGTAGTTATATAATATTGAATTTTGATTATTTATGTATGAATTTGTTTGTCTCATGCTTATTGTTTTATTCTCATAAAAACAATTTTCTCAGTAGACATGCTCTAGAGCTACTACAAAAATATTATTTTATGACACAGGCTTGAAGAGGGTTGTATAAGACAATGTGGTAAAAAATGTACACCACTTCAACCAATCTATCCAAAGCGATAAGATAAGTCAAACTCACTCCTTAGTCCCACAAAAGGCAGATTCTGGAGGGAGAAAGAGCATATTTAGTGAATTTTTTATTATTTGGAAAAATAAAAATATGTATTATAACCATTATATTAAAATTAATTATTCAAATTGTGTATTCAATTCTAAATCGCATGTGTTTTAAAGGCATTATAAATCCCATCTTATCTTTTAAAAATCTCAATATGAATTTCAATTAGAAAAAAGAAAATAAAAATTAGGCAGTATTTAAATAAAAATAGATAACTTGAATAGACAATTTTAATTTTATAATTAAATATTTTTTATCAGATAATTAAATATTTATTATCTATCACATAACCAAGACTTATTGTTTCGTATGTTTCCTATACAGAGAGAGACGTAATTTTCTTGTTCAATATTATTTAATTTTTGCTATCATGTATTTAAGTGATTGTAAAAATATAACATTACTTTTAAGTATATAGTGGCTTAATTTTAACAACATTTTTTAGTTGTTTAGTCGTACTTGTTAACAAACACTACAAAATAGTCTCTCTTATTGGTCATCTATGTACGTAAATGGGTCGGGGTATTCCCGTATTCCTTTGTACCCTTCATTAATATATATATTTTTCTGACAAAAAAAATACTACAAAATATAATTTCTGAATTCCGATTCTACCCTACCATGCTTGTGATATGAAGATGATAATTTATTTATTTTTGTTCTGATATGAAGATAATCATTGTTGCCGTTGTATTGGCCTATATTCTTCTTTTCGTCCAATCTTTTGCGGTCCTCCATCCTCTTTTTATCACGTGCAAATTATAATTGTCATGCTAGTGAATGAAGATAATCATTACAGGATTGTATTTGTTTCTCTAATGATAATATAATGGTATTGTTATCAGTATAACCTTTTTGAATTGTGTAACAATTGTCTTTGGACAATGATACATGCACTGCCCATTTTGTGTACAGTTGCATAAATAATAAAACAATAACATTGTTTTAAGGGATGTAAAAATAAAAAATAAAATGAATAAAAGATGAAGATAAATGAAAATTTGCTATAATAAGTGTTAACAAGTCTCTAAATAGTTAATGACATGAAATTTGCTAGCGGATAAAAAAAATTAACAATATATTTTTAAAAAAATTACCCACAGATATTTATTCAAATTCCTTGATGGTATGATAAATCATTAGACTCTCAAATATTATTGTTATGTCATTAGTTAATGTTATAACTTAAAAAAAAACTAAAAAGGATAGATAAAGAAAAGGTTCAAGAACTACGACTTATCAAAATTTAGATTAGGGATTAAAAATATAAATCTAGAAAATTTAAGAAAAAAATCTATTTTAAATTGACAGTAAACTCTCTATGTCTCTCTATTATATAAATCCTTTTAAATTTAAAAGTTACTATCATTTTTAAATAATTTAATTAAACTACATTAATAGTATAAATAGATTTATTATTCATTTATAAATTGTCATGTAGGTAAAATTGTTGAATTTTGTAATAATTATTTTAAAAGTGGTATCTAAATTTATTTATAATTAATGACAGTATAAAAATCTTTACATTGAACACATATACAGATCAAAGAATTTCTAATTTAGATGGATAGGAAGAGATAGAATAAAATAAATAATAACAAAATTTTATTATTTAACATAAAATAAAAACTAATAAAACTTGACTAAACATATTTTTCTTTTAATTTCGAAGAAAAAGAAGCTGACGACGTTCATTCTAATCGAAATGATCATGATGAAGGAGAATTGATTAACATCGTCTAATGTAATTTTCTGCAGAGACAGAGGTCTAAAAAACCTAGTAAGTGACAACTACATTTTTCTCTGATTGGAGGCATCAGTTTTTTTGTTTTAGATGGGTATCCTTAGGACTTCATACAGGTCAATGTTTTGTCGCCAGTTTCATCATCCTACCACCCCTTTTCTTCACGGACATCTCACAATTATTGGTGTTAAACCCCATAAGTATGGCCCTTCTTCCCT